>NC_141855.1:6938772-7091335 GCF_024713525.1 Acromyrmex echinatior | reverse complement strand
GTAAAAGCTCGTAAAAAGTTCGAAATGGAACCCGTAAAAATACGTATAGGAATTCAAACTGAGTGGATAACTAAAGTCAACTTTAAAAGATAAAATCGGAATGTATTTTCTTTCTTTCTTTAAACATGATTTTCATTCGTTTTCTGCAAACAAAAATAAAGAATTTTAACGTAAAAAAATTAGTTAAACGAATGAAAAACGAATAACTTATAACAGTTAATTAAATTATAGCTAATAATAATTTTTATCTTTAAAAAAAATAGAATTTTACAATTAATTATGTAACCCTGCAATACATATTATTCAGATATTCATAATCTGTAATAAAACAAAATCATGTGATTTTGTCCCTTACGTTTGTAATCAAAAGCGAAATCGGTATTCATTTATCAAAATTTGTATCTAAATTTTTCAATTTCTAATCTATTTTGAAAAAAGTGCAAATTTAAGTAGATCAAATTATTAGTTCCATGAAATACTATCGAATTCCACTTTTAATTATCAAGAAAAACATAAAACGTCATTTCGCGTATTAATAAACTGCGAAAAAGTTCCAACTCCTTTCCTGATATGTTCAATCTCGTAAGAAATTGAAGAAGAAACTAAAGGAAGAACTGAGATAGCGACTACCTACATTGTAACTGTTTACTGAATCGTTATCGCGTGAAAGAGAGACTGCGGCAAAAGTTTGATTAGAACGTGCAGGCTTCGTTTAGGTCTGTACACAAACGTGCTGCTGCTGCTTGGCACTCACTTGAGCATATATATGAGTATACAACAGTATACGTGATATATCAGATCCAGAAATTGAACGTCAATAATTAGCAACATTTCTATGCATAAATCTTTAAAAATAATAATAATTTTATGCATGCGCATAAAAAAGAGACATTGATGGAACAGTAAAAGTAATAATCAGTTGCCACATAATTTATCCTTTCTTAGAACGATTCGCTTGTTACATATTAATCATCCAACTTTTTTTTTTAAAAAGTAGATAATTTTGAACCTAATAATTTTAGAGTTTCAAAAGTTTACGCATTCTATATACACACTTTCACCCCTTGCAACTCCCTTATACTTTATGGGCGAACTACAGTCGATATATCCGACGACTTTGTCCTATTCTCCTGAGACGGAAGTGCACACTCGACCGAGTTTCAAGATATCGATTCAGTCACACGTGTGTCGATACGTGCTCTCTTGTCGTTCGTAAACGTTCGACGAAGTTAATCGCCGCGTTATGCTGTTAGCATTCAAAACCTGTAAGGATGCTAATCCTTTCGCTATTAGAACTGTATACAGAATGCTCCAAGACTGTCATCAATCTTTTTGTTTACGATCGTTTCGAGGAACTTCAAATAAAATTTTTTATAGCGTACGTTAAAAGTTACTGTTAGATAATATAAAATCTAATTTTTTTTTTGTAAAATCACCTACAATCGTCAAATCTGTAAATACAATAAATTGTATTAACAATCGTTTCCCAGGAGTTCCGTGTAGTTACGCGGTATAACGTGTTCATACTACATTCGAAAATGGATTAAACGATTTTCGTCAATTTTCCGCGCGAACAGCCAAATTGGTTGACAGGTCAAACGTCTAGTGTCAGATTCGCGATGTCGATCAGCACGTCGATGATATCACAAATTGATATCGATGGACAAACGACCGCTTGTGTTTTGCGACATGGACAATTTTCAGTATCTTTGCGTTATCAAATTAGATGATTGTGCAATCTGCCATTTTTAACAATTAAAATAATAATAAAAAGTTACAATAATATTAAAAAATTAAGTTATTATAAGAAATTAAAACACAGACTATTATTAATTGGTATAATATTAACGCACACCGTATAAAAATGAAAGTCTCAAATATTCAAAGTTCGTGAACACTGCGAGCAAAATCAAGTACATGCAATGGTTATTCACTGAAGTGCATTTTTATATTGCGTTTGTTGCAATATGCGTTGTAAAAAAATTATACGACAAATCTAACCGCATATCAGCGATATCTCGACCAAATTTCATTGTTTGGACAAACCAGAGAGAGAGATCGATTTCTGTGGATATTTGTACCCACAAATACCCATCCACCGTCACTTTTTCGCAAAAGGAAGAGAGAGCAAATTGGAAACGGTCAATTTTTATTTCCTGATTGTTTGACAAAAAAAGGATTGAGCGTGGCTCGTTCCAATATTTTTCCGAAAGAACGTTATCAACGGATTCTGCACGTTCCTCCGCCTGTAATACGCTGCAATTGAAACGCTGCTGAATACAGACACGAAATTAAACGCACATGTAATCGGAAAATGTACCTACTGCGTGTTCTACGTAGCGAATAATTAAGCGCTGGCCACATTCTCAAGGAAATAAGTACGCGATTATACGAACGATGGCTTCAACCACGGCCGCGCGAAACGAGAAACATATCGGCTTCATTTCCGCGTTTTGGCAAGCAGTGGAGCTTCAATTCTAAATCGCGGATTACCACAGACGCTTTTAAAGTTACCCATTCTCGCATTGAATGAGATTTGATGAGTTTCGATAATTTAACCAGTTTCGGGAAATTAAACACGACCACCATGTTAAACTGCAGAAAGTGTACGTGTGTCATAAAAAGAAAGGCTTTTTAGAAATGAAAAAAATTTCCTTGTTATCATTTAATTTTGAATGTAAAATGACCTTTTCTAGAATTAACAATCCGTTCGTTTCATTCCTTATTCCGTTAATTTATATGACCGATTCAATCGTCAACAATACAGCCAGGAATAAAGAGTAATTTTCACTTTGTGACATTAATTACCTTGAAAAGTATTGAGTTCTCACGTGAAACGGTAGCATTTAAAACTTGTAAATTGGAAAGTCCCAGCTGCTTCAGGTGATACGACGACAGGAAATAAAATTTTCCACACATCGAGCAGGTGAGCTTTTGCGGCATTTATAAACTTTTTTTCAACTTTATATTTTTCCGTTAACATCCAGCCAGGAAACTGCAAAGTCAATTTGTCGGCTACGATGACGTCTGTATAGTCTGAATATGAAATGGTTACCTCAACAAATTAAAGTTGGATCCGAGATGAAAATGTTAAATGAATGAAAATTAAATAGCAACGATCGTTATCCAGCGGACTTTCACATTGTAACAACTGCTTTAATTTTAAGTAAACATCTCAAATGTAAGAACTTTAAACAAAGAACTATTTTTAAAACAAAAAATGTCAATGAAGATACTCTTCGCAAAAGCAGAAAACATAATATAAATTAATATTTAATATAAAATCACAGAACACGTGAGATGCAGATGTTTTATAGCTATAACTATTAATATTTATCTGAAAAGTATAATCATCGACATAACTTACTATAATGCATTGTCTCTGCAAACCCTATAATTAATCTACAATTCATTTACTTACAATTATAAGTTTTCTTTCAAAACTATGAAGATTGGATACAAGTTTTTAACACGTATACCTAATTTTGATAAAATTTATGAAAAAGCAAATGTTAATTAAAATTGCTAACTATTAAGCGCAAATTGCACTTGCGTCAAAAATTAATCTGTCTAGAACGAAACTTGAACGGCATCGAGAAATGATTAATGAAAACATCCGTTTCAAACGTATTGCCGCAATCAAGTAATTCGAGAGCGAATATCAATTCGCGCTTTGTAATATAACTTTTTCGCTTTTTCCTCATCTCGTCGTTTAACCACGCGTTTTTATTCGTGTACAATTTAGCCAGTGAACTTTGAATTGCTCGCGGGTTTCATTTTCACCAAGATACAATTACAAGAACAGTGAAAAATTGCTCTCAGATGTAATAATAAATGAATAATTTAATTAAATCGCGTTGAAAAATTATCATAAATTGAAGAATTATCAGAAATAGGATAATATATAATATAATATATAGTATAGTATTTTCAGAATATTTATAATGCTTAGTGCTATAATTAAATTATTATTAATAAATTAAGTTTTCTTCGTTTGTTAAATATTCAAGTTGTCATTGAGTTTGTATATACAATTGAAAAAGTAAACGCTATTCGGACGCTGTAGTGTTTTTAAAATACGTAAAAAAAATATCGCAAGATTGATCGTGAAAGAAAAATGTTCCATCATGATAATGTAATATTCAGACAATAATTTGTCGCTCATAAACATTTAAAATTATTGACGTACTCACTTATTTGTATAATGAAGGAGGAAAAGAATTACAGAGTAATGAATGGAAATGATGTGGAAATTGTTGCAACACATACCTGAAACAAGAAAAGTTTCATTTTAACTTCTAAAATATTCAAATTAAATCATTGTTTCTGTTTCTTTATTAATTACATATTATTTCGTAAGGGGAGCAATTTTCTCCTTCGTACTAATACAAAATACAAATACTTATAGTTTATTGTCGAATCAGCGCAATTGAATAATAACAACTTTAATTTGTTGCTTACTTCCCACCCAAATTTTCATAAAACAAGCTGCATAATTTGACGATAGAAATCTGAATAAACGATAGAACTAACGAGCCACTAGAAAACGGCAAGCGATGCATTTTGACTATACCACTCAGCATTTTCGCGAACAAAGAAAAGCGATCGACGAAGCACTTGAGCACACACTCACATTCTTTTACTATCAAATTACGCGTATAGAAAAGTGAAAAAAGGGTCAATTTCGAAAGGCTGGTCGTTCCTCACCACATGAGATTCGTTGATCGGAATAATTCCATCATTCACTGCGTTTCGAGCATTTCCACGCCTTTTCCGAATTCTGTGTCTATACGAGTCGCCGTCGTTCGTCTGTTGACACGAAATCGTTTGTAGAAATTTAACGACCGCTATACGGTGGGAAATACGTAACGGCTACGATTGTCCCTTTTGTTCTAGCGAATGAACGCTTTGCAATTTGTGCAAAGCACTTTCAAACTCCGAGGACTAGTCAGCTAAACACTAGACAACTAAAAGGAACTATATCACTGCAACTGAGAAATGTCAATATCTCTTGCTTATGATTATTTCCATGGAAATATAGGCAAGACAAATACAGGTGTTCTAGTATGCAATGAAAATTCTAATATGCCAAACATTAAGACATGCATCAGCTTGAGAAATAAATCAACACTATCTATAACAATTTATACGCTGCTAACTCTCGCGAATTTGCTTGTTTTCTCAAAAACTAAACGTCCATATATTCTGTGTGCATAAATGTATAACGGATCTTGTTAGTTCTAATTAGTTATGGCTATCATATGAAAGAGAAATAATTACTTTATCAAATATGAGTCGGGTAATTTTACGAATACTTATAGTTCTTGGTTACAATAGACAAATAGCAAGAACAGTAATAATATTAAAAACGTAATATTACTGTCCTCGCTATTTTACAATTTTTTATTGCATATTTTGCAAATATTTAAATTATGAATTAAAAAAACAAAAAGGAGTTCTTGCAAAAAAGTCCATTTTGGTGAAATACTTTCTAAGATAATTTAAGCAAAAAAATCTCGCAGCTCTTAGATATATAAGGAACGGTAGTTTGCATAAATCCTTGAAAGAAAATGTTGATGGCGGATGATTCATTCTTGACGGCATCGCGGTTATACATCCACTCATCCCTTCCCTCGCTCCACCTGCGTCCGTTATACATTGCCCTCGTATTCATAAGCGTGCATAAATTCGAAGGTTCATGTACATATGCACCTGCACAGGCATACTCAAAATATATTAGCTCTGACCAAAATATATGAGACGTGCGTTACCCTGGTTGAATAACAGAACTTTCCAACGGTAGAAAAGATCGAGAACGAATTAAAAGCTCGTGAGAGATAAACAAAGAGACAAGAAACTACACAATGCAATCATGAATCTCGTCGAAAACGAAACGTTAGTACTGCAGTTGTCACGAGAGAAACAGATTGCATCCTCAATATCTCTCTCTCTTTAAGAGATTAGAGAAGTAAACTGAACTGAAAATCTAAATTCAAATTTTACTATTTCGTAAGTAAAATTAAGGTAAAGATTATTTTACAGTCATTATTCTAAAATAAAGAAAATCTCTCGAGAGAGATAAATTCAAGTACATTCTTAAAGAATTTCTGTTAGAATACTTATGAATTTTTCCTAAGAAAAATTCTATGGAGAGGCGAAAAACGGAATAAAATTTTTGACTATATAATGTGCCAATTTATTCCACGGTACCATCACGTCTTCCTTACATGCACAATGTAATCTATGACAAAACGCAATAAAAAGGCTTGGTCGTCATTTGCTTAATGGGAGGGAAAGTATCCCAGCAACGTGCAAGTTCGCGTGCCACATCGATATATCGTGATTTTCATTCCCTTGCGACTCGTTACGACGATCGTTAGTATTGCGTTGGTGTGAAAAAGTGCACCGACCGCGGTCATCAAACCCCTTTTGCATGCTTTATTGCTGTGTTATTCGCCGGCTCGTAAAATTCCTCCATCTTCCCGCGATTGAAGTTTAGTTGTTTCTTCTTTAAGAATTAGTACTCTATAGTACTAATTCTTCGAACTTTCGGAAGTAATAAAGATAATTGCTCGACTGTCTGTAAGCGCCACAAGCTATGAGCTTAATGTTTTGCGCGATCGTCCTTGCTGATAAATATTTCATATACATATATTACAATATCATTTACATTATTAAACGCATGATATTCATGTATAAAATATTATTATTAACAAAATAGTATTAATTTACATCGCAATTATCTCTAGATAATAAAACATTAATAATTTTTTGTTTATACTGAATGCAAGATAATGCATACATAAAAACTGTTTATAGTTGAAAATTAAAAATAAAATTATGAATTGTGTTCGAATGGTTATTATTCCTATCAGAATGGTGGCAAATTAAGGAATCATGCGAACTAGAGGGAAAATCCCCCGAAGGAAAAGATTGACATATAAAATCCTCTTTGACGTTTTCTTGTAATGTCGAATGAAGATGGCACAACTGTGGATGACAATTTATATACGACACACTTGGATTTACGATCGTTGACACTCGAATAATGAAATATAAATCCACGACTTTAGATCCTGTCTCGTGAGAAATACGTTTCGGAAAAAGTGACATGCGTTATTTTATAAGGATAAGATCTCGTGCTCACGTTCCGAACAATGTAAAAATACAATCATTTTCGAAACTATCGAATCACGAAAATTACATAATATTGTATGATACAATTTGAATAGAACATACGTTATTAATTTTCACAAATAAGCAACATAACAATAAGCGATATACATATCGCCGGTAAACATAATTAACCGAGATTCGCGTTTAATGTCACATGGCATTATATTCCGTTTTGGCGTATATTGATAACCTGCTTTGATAAATTACAAAATGTCACTCCGTGAATAATCAATATCTATATATCAATATCAAGTAGACAATGGCTTGACAAAAACTGAGTAAATAACGAGAATATGTAAATCGATGTAAAGATTGATGAGATATTATCCGTATACATCTATTATGTATTATTTTGTTATTTGTCATATTTAATATCTATAATTGTATTTTATTACAAATATGACATTTAATAATAAGTTATTATTAATATTACATTATAATATTATATATTGGTGAATTTGTATCTATATTTTAACTATCGTATTATAGTATAAAAATTGAAGGTCCCTAAATACTTATATATTTTATATATCTCATATTTCAGCTATCGCTCATGTCTTAATGTTATTCTTCTTACTCTGCTTATTTATCAGTTATTAAATTTGTATTTTAGTTTTTAATTTTATCACCCTTAGTATTGGGTCTAAGCTTTCGGGTAAGATTTTGCTGATGCTTCGCCCATTGATTGCGTGCGTTTTCTATTTTATTAAGTTTTTGTGTTGCATGTCCTTATTTTTATTTGTTATACATCAATAAAGTTATTATTGTTGTTATTATTATTACTACTAATTAACAAATCTTTATTTCATTTTTACCTAAAAGTGATAATGAAAATAAACTTCTTTGCAATATCTGAATTTTTATGATTTTGAAAGCGTGTAACAGCTTTACCGCTTTTATACAATTAAAACAAAATTTCTGATTTTATTAAAATTATTTTCGACATCTTTAAATGATCCTTATTCAGTATCATTGATTCCAAACTAAATCTAATAATCAAAATTTATTAGTAATCGATTATTCATTATCTATCCAAGATATTTTAAATGCATAGATTATCCAATATCATATTAGGTATAAGTCGTGATACAAATATTAAGAACATCTTTTTATACAATTTTAAGATTAAATTTTTAATTAACATAAATAACATAACATTAATTATATTAAACTATAAAGTATCTAGATCATCAAGTTGCAAAAAACATTTACGTTATTACATCAAATTGCATCACATTTAATTATCACAATAATTATCCAATAACGACTTGGACTACAAAATGACACTGCATAACTTTTATCACGAAACTTTTCGTAATCCATGACGTCGTTATTTCGAAGAAGAAAACGATACAAGACTTGCATCTTCTTCAGAGGAAAGTTTTTGTTACAATAACAAGTACGTGATCAAGAGAACATTCCCTAATGTACAAGAAATCAGGTCGTTGGCGAACGTGACATTTTCAATTCCTACATACAGATATTCATCATTTAAATTTTGCAATATAGTATATTTTATTTAATTTGACATGATAATTTTATTTAATCCACAATTATTTAATCCTTTTGTTAATATATAACAAAGAAATGATAAATAAAAATGTTATTTTATTATTACATCATATATTATATTTTCTGTACCATTTCAATTCACTGCTAACTGACCGATAAATCTATCCGTTTTGTGACGCATCGTTGAACAATCGAGCAGGTAGATCTACTTTTTTGGGTCACGCTACATTACGCATTTAATGTAAGCAGACAAAAACACGACGCATGAAAAATGTGTCTAATTTTGGGCATTTAATTTAGACGTAATTTGGGCAGTTAGCAAAGTGTTTATAAATATTTAACTTCAAATATTTAAGATAAATTTATAGTTATATTAAATAATATTATCTTAACCAAATATTGAATATAAATGTTATTAAGTTAAATAAATATTTAACTAGATTAACTATTTAATATAAATTTTTCTTATTAGAAAATTATATTCACAGTGAAAAAATATCTTGTGCTCTTTCAAACAGAATTTGATCCTTTTTTTGTTGCTTCTATCATACTATAAAATCCCAAAAATTAATTAAATTTGAATCGCTGACGATTCATATCGCACTGTAGTATTACAATTGATTAATCGCTGAAACAAATTCATTTAGGAACAAAATTCTAAAGAGAAAACTGAGGTGAAAGATGCGTCTCCTTTGGCACAACGTCCTTTCACCCACGGATAATTAAAAGCGGTCCTTGTCGTACGGAAACTTAAAATGTCGGCACATCCTTTTGTCCGACGCTCAGTCTCGTTTCGCAGACATTGAGGAATAAAGAGTGAGTCGACGAGCGACGCCGCGACGAGATTAAGGCGTAGTATAGCGAGGTGAATAAAAGGTGCGCTCGGCGTATCGTAATTGTTCCCTTGGCACGTGACTTAGCCGCGCAATCGGTTTCCTTGGCGTCGATGGTGGAAACCATCGACGCTCTACTTCCGCTCGGAGAAATAATTGCCGCGGTCTCAACGTGGTAATTACGCGTTCTCAATGGGTCTATAGAACGATCGAATAGTGACAAAATGAAGTAAAGTGATTAGAATTAAATTATTAATTCCTTTGCAATAGATAAAATCATAAAAGTATTTCTCGTTCCAATTTTTGAAAAAAATAAATATTTTGTTTAAAAAAAAATGATTTCTGTTATAAAGATAAGTTTTGCTAAATCAAGCAGAGACATAAAAAAATTTCTAATTTGTACGCTTAAATTGTAATAGTCCGTATATAATAATCGCCTCAAAATTTATATACACTCACCTGTAAAAAATATGGACTAATCAATATAGTGGTTCATATTTTTGCAAATGAGTATATAAATCTACGAATTTCTAATAAATATGTCTAGTAAATTTTACTCTCATATCTCAACATTTAAAAAATTATGACATAGATTATTAGAATAGAATATTTCTTGTTACATTAGATTATTGTGACACACTTAATACAATACATAGCGCAACTTAAATTTCGGTGTTGACTTCTAATTGCTTTGTTTAAATGTATTGTTAATTTATTATATGAAATTATAAAGAGTTTTCACTCATTCTTATGTACATCGTTCTTAAGTTATTGATTTTGAAAGTTATGTTAATAATTCTTTCGTACATTAAATTTAACATATGAAGTTAATACCCGTTTTCAAGTGTAAATTATTTTATTAGAATATATACATTTCTGATCGCGCAAACTCATAAACTTATTTCGTAATTTTCTACGTTCTTATATCTGCGCTATTATCGTCTCACATGGAGAAGTTCACTCGCATATTTGGTAATATCATTTCTATGTGGTCAAGCCGGATCTTCCCGGTATCGAAATGCGGTCAGCATAAATTTTTTAACCAGGTTGGTTTGTTTCTTCACCAAGGCCAAAAACGCTGACCTTCCTTTTATAGATCATTCAAAGCACTGTTCACAAATACTTAAAATATGATGGGTTTAATTAATACTCTGTAACATTTCAGAATTATTCATCTTATAATTCCTTTATCCTAAAGAGGATAAAAGGTGATAGCGTTATTTTATTTAATGATTACGTTGAGTCACTCAAGTAATATGATGCAAAGGGATTACATTCGAGAATGAAGATCTTAGATCGCAGGTTTCTTCCAATAATCTAATCGATAAGTAGCCTCATACGCGATTTCGGTTCATTCGACCGATGGCAGCGGTCTCGAACGTACGAATGCTGGTTGCACCAGTGCATTATCATGAACTTCGTATAGCTCTGGTACAGCTCTGAATTATGCAGCCGCAAGCGAATGCAGTCAGCTACGGAGCACTCTATATTTGTCGGTCCCTTTCGGCCGTAACCTCTCTCGCCTTTCACAACCCCTCTTCATTCCATGGTGAAGCGCAAGAAGACCCCAGGGAACGCAACTATACTGCAGTAGGAATCTTGTCCGGCCGTTATGCCTTTCGATGGTAAGCGAAGACAGGTTTATATCTCCTCGCCTTAACCGCTCGAAGGAGCGGACCCACATACGTTCCCGCACGTATCCCGGAATCATGAGAACGCACACGGAACAACGGGCCCCATCGCTTTTTTCAGGGTTCTTTGGGACAGGCAGGCAGTTTATTCTCGGAATCCCATGATTCCGCGAACTATACGAATCGGACAAAAACAGGATAGGCTGCGCGACCGTTTTCGTAATGTTTAAAGTTACTCATGTATATGTATCTACTACCTATCATAACTCTGTCTTCATCTCTCTGTCTGAAAATCATTTTCTCTAGATATAAGTACGTGCGATGTTCCTAACATTCATTTATCTCAATTAACGATTGTTGTAATATAAAATAAAAAATTAAGTTATATATATCATTTCTAAAATATTTTATATAAAATCAATTTGATCTTAATTTCCTTCATTATTTGGTCTTGACTTCCATTTAATATTCAACAGATATTAAAAATGATATGTGATGGCATTTAATGTCAAAAGATGATGGTAACAAATGGAAGAATAACTGATTACCGATGAGGATATCGGTAGAATCATGAAAGAGCTTCTTCAGCTGCAAAGAGGGCGAGTATAAACGATTTCCCATTCACGTGGGATCTTTGACGATAACGAGCCGGCAGACCGTTACGAAGATAACGACGTGTTAACTGCGAAGACCGCCGGCAATGATGACAAAGAATATCATCCCCACACACTTATGTATGAGGAACATACTTTATAGTCGACAAAAGCGTACTTTTTTCACGGATATATTTTTTTCGGAATATAAAAATTGATGAACAAAAATCACTTCCTTTTTCTCTTTCATATCCTTTTTTTTATAAAATAATTTTTTGTTAATCCTAGATGTATGTACGTTCAATTTTACAAAAAAGATCAGCAGAAGTTACAGTAGATAAAACAGTTTCGAGAAATTTAATTCAAATATTTTGTAAAAAGTAATTCAACTGCAAGAGAATAATAGTTAATTTCATTATAATATATTCTATATATATATATATATTAGGTGTTGGAATTAATTCGTAGCGTTTTACAAGTGATGGGAAGTACTTTCATTAATGTATTTTTTAATGCTCATGTGAAATAAATAACATTCTTTCATTAAAAACGCTACGAATTAATTCCAACACCTAATATATATATATAAATATATACATACATACATACGATATACTAACATTACTTTTTTAAATTTGCATAATGTAATGCAATATAGAATGCAAAACATATGGAAATAAGATATACATTATTTTTGATGAAATGTTATAAAAATTTTGCTGTAAATTTCTATTTCTGAAATTCAACTTATCTCATGGAGACTTATATTAATCTTATTAATAAATTAAAAGTTTCATGTTTAAAATTAAAGGAGAACAAATTTGATCGAAAATATATTCATTTCACGTGTTCTTTATAAAAAATACTATATTAAAAATACTATATTAAAAATGTTAAATACAGGTTATTTCAAGATTCTTTCTGTGCACTTTAGAATTAAAGTTCAGATCATTATTATACAAATATAGGATTATAAAGATAAAAAGATATTTTCTTGGCGTTAAGAAGAGAAGCATTAAGATAAGCTATTTGCAGAAGAAGTTAAAAAAAATTGTGAAGGGAGCAATGAGATTCCAGATCCCTTTAACGTGTTACAACTGCAGCGTTGTTTGTCTTAGCCAAGCTATTCCTCCTTGCCTACACGTTGAATCTCTTCCGGGAAATCATGACCGGGAAACAGTCATCGCTTTCAGTTTTTCAACCGAAGAGACTCACGGCTATCAATTTACTTGTCTTAAAATCACGTAAATGATGCAAGAGCACAAATTAAAAATATACCACATAATTTAGGACAGATAATTAAATCTACTTTTACAAGCAATGCATTGCACAATTAATGCAAAATAAAAAAAATTTTGTTTATCAAATATGCAATTATGAAATAATATTATTCTTTTAAAAAAGTGGTAGGTACAGCAAATCACGATCAGCAAATTTTTTTTAATGGCGTTGAACGCTGTAGCTATAGACGTTTAATGAGGATATCTCAAGTACGAGACGGGAAGATTGAAGAGATGAATAAGAAGAAGACCCATGGTAGATAATGACGATGGGATTATAGCGATTAATTTATTATTCCTTACGACGTACTCACCGAACACGATGATTACGTGCGCGTCCACGATTAGTAACCATGCTTATATCCTTAAGGCAAATACTGAGTCGATAGGAAGACCTAATTGAAGTAGACATAAGAATTTTTCCGGATGAGACGTTCGTTCAAAGATTCATTCTACTTTAATGGTGATTTCCGTTTTATATTATTCCTCACGTATACATAAATCGCATATAATGGCGCGCAAGTATGTTCTTTCCTATAAGGCATTTCTCGTGAAAACGCGTATTTTTCCATTTTTACGATAAAAGAGAAAAAATAATCAAACTATAAAACATGTTCCGACGGACAGAGGTTTGTTAAAATAAACTTATTACAGAATTTTTTAAATCAAACAAAGATTATTAACTTTTTTTAGAGAATAGAAGCGCCACTATAATGACGCTATTGTTTTCATGTTGTAATTTCTATGCTTGCTCATACTGTTAAAATTAACAAACTTCTAATACTAAAAATAACCGTTAGATAGTTACCAGTAACTACATGCATATAAGCAAATAAAAACTTTTATTCCATCTTTATACTGATAAGCCGTATTCGCGTTTCAGCATTTCTGCGTTAAAGGAGGACCCAATCCCTTGAGAGTCAAGTAATTTCGTTATTTTTAACTTCTACATTCTACATCAAAATGTAAATCAACTCGTTTTTGTAATTAGTTTCAAAATAAACAACGTTCATATTAACACTTAGTAAGTAATAAATTTGAGTGAGTCAAATATAAGTGAGTTTAATATATTTTCTTGAGTTACATTATTAAATTCCATTGTTTTAGTTAAATTAACAACATATTGAGTGGAAAACAATAACCTATAGAAATGATTAGAAATAACTCAAATTGAGTGTAATTTGATATTATGAATTTAATAGTGTGTATTGTAGTGTTTTATTCAATTCATTGTTTTATTCCATAAGTTCTCAAACCTTTATACATACTTTTCAATTATTACTTTTCAATGTTAAAAACATTCTAATTAAGTTTCACGATTTCCTCGATTGTCAAGCCACCATTTTAAATTTCAAATTTCCAGTATCCAATTTTAATTCAGTAAACCTAAAAACTCTGTATTAACATAATGCCAATATTTAAAAATAAATAAATCTTTAGTAGATTTTTCTTTATATATATATTTCGATATTAGCATTAACGGTTTTAACGGAACGGGAAATCACCATAGCATGAAACAGTGTCAGGTTTTGAGATAAGAAATACAACACAATGAATTATAATATATCTTATTAAAGAAAAAAACTAACTTTTAAAAACTAGACCCACCCACCTTCTAAAGGTTAACCTTCGACTCTAGTAATGGATCTTTTGGACCCAAAAAGTTTTAGTCAGTTGATTCTGTAAATAGGACACTTTTGAAATCTGAATTGGGTCATTTGGACCTGGAAGTTGTAGATTCAGTTTAGTTTTTCACGAATATTCGAAATTAAATATTCTAATAAAAAATTTTATTTATAGAAAACGCATTTTTTTTAATTCTATTTATAACGTTTTTCCCCATACTTTTTCAGTGTCTCAAAAAATATCATAATTTTCTTTACTGAAATAATTAAAGTATTTTTTCTCTTAAAATTCACTTCTTCCTAAAGTGATATTTATTTTTGTTCTTTGTTTTTCCTCGTAAAGATATGACTTTTAGAACAAAGTATTTTCGCATTTTTCTATAAAATTCTTACTTACATCTTTAGATATAATTTTTAACATCTAAAATATATCTAAAATAAAAATGCTTTTAAGAAGACCCTACAATCATCTATCTTATCAATTATTTTTTAAATAAGTATTTTTCTGTCTTTAAATCTTATACAGATTTAAAAATCATTCTCCACAATTAAACTTTGAACGACAATATAATTCAAATCAATAGACTTTATATCAAAAATAAAAAAAGGAAAATTACAGTTTTGTTATCGGCTTGTGACACTGACATGCAACAATATTTGCTTTATTTATAAGTTTTATATTTTGTATGTATAAAACGATCTTAGTTTGAACTAAAGATTACATAAACAAACAATATTATGTTCTTAAAATTAGGCTTAGACATCTAATATAAAAGATTAATTAATTGGAAAATTTATACATATATGTGCGTGTAATATTGATGTAGTAGTATGTAGTGATACATCAATGATACATAAATCGTATGTGTGTAATTCTTATTGAATCAATAATACAAAGCTTAGAGAATCCTTTTAAGAAAAAATTGTAGTTGAGGATTAAACTCGACTAAAACGTAATATTACTTTATCTATATCATAAATAAAAAATTATCGATTTACAAATAAAACTGTAATACTCCGTCGTGGTCAATCGTACCTTTTTCATATTCTGTTTTCTGGTCGACGTTTTATTTCACGATGAGTATTTCATGAGTGTGAAATAAAAGGTGTTCTTGAATAGAACATTACATAGCACAAACATGAGCATCATAAGTATATCCTCAAGGTTTCATCATATTGTTTCCGAAAAATTTTATTTTCACATACGGAAAATTATTTTGTAAAAGATAAATATGCATATGACGGTTGCCAGAACTTATTTTTACATGTGATAAAATATAAAATACGTAAAAATTATACATATATATATATTTTATGAATGCGTAACTTATGTACATAATATTTGTATTTATTTTAATAATATAAACACAATTTAAATAAATAATTATCACCTTTTCAAAACTTTTATACATATTTCTAAAAACTTTCCTCTTTATCTCTTTACAGCTTATTTAAATTGTGTTTATACAGAGTATTGAGATAAATACAAATATTATTGTGTACACACAAGTGTCGCAAGTCACACATTCATAAAATAAATTTTACGAAAGTAAAGTATCTTGGCGTAAAGTTTTACACACGGACGCAAGTAAGTAAATTCCGCAAGGGCTCACACGTGGACATGCGAGCTCACGGGGAGCGTGAAAATGCACCATGCATGCGCGCCATACGTGCTCGCAGAGACAATAGCGTCTGGAAGCCGAGAAGTTCGCCGACGGGGCACCCCTTGTCGACCTCGTCCGCGGCGTGACAAAAGTCTTAAAACAAAAGTCCGCCCCTGGGTCCGTGAATGCCCATCCGCCGAACTTTCGCAACGTTCGTTCCGTTTCCTATGACAAAGTCATCCGTTAAATAGTGTATAGACCGCTATTGTGCCGCATGCGAGCATTAGGTCACGTGTGCAGTATGCGTATGCCGGAGCACAATGCTGCCTGCCGACGATATGATTTAATAATGGTTATTTAAGAGAAAAGAGAAAGAAATCTAAGATGTATAACTGGCAGACGAGATTATTTTGTAATCCTAAGTATGGAAATTTCTTTTCATATATGTATATATATATATATATATATTATATATTATATAAATCAGTTACATTATTTATTATTTAGACTAATCAAGACTTCATATAGATTTCATCATCTTATTATTGTACAATGTTATTATAGGCATTAATATTATATTTTAAAAGGAAGCGGGAGCTTCATTTTTCATACGATGTAGATCTTATAAACACCACGCCTTTCAAGCCGACCGGGACTCTGAGATTTCCCCATTTCATGCATACCCATATATACCCAGTATAAGTACCTATTAATCATAGTTATATAACAGTAGGGAAGCCACGTAATCTTTTGATGTAATGAAGATAACTTTCGTTCTCTCGTCGAAGAAGGAAGAGATAAATATAATTACAGTTTAGATACATAAAGAAATGTGTACATTCAACTCTTAGTATACTTAGTATAATTAATACTAATAAATACTAATAACTAATAAGACATTAATGACAGTTATTTGAAAGAGAAACTATTTTAATTAATATTCATAACATAATTAATATTAAAATCCCTCAAATGTCGTAAAGAATCTTCCATGCCACTCTCTTTTACTGTCCCGTAGATAAATAATGAGTTATATGACTTTTTTATCATCCATTAAATAGTCACGTTACTTTTTATCATCCTACGACAATTATTTGTGAATCCACTTACACCACACTACTTTTGTAATGAAAATACCCTCAGTCTCTTATTGCGACATAATTTCTCTATAAAAACCTGTTTGTTTGAAGTAATTTACTCCGGTAAAAAAAAACGCAACGGTAGTTGAAAATTATAGTTGGAAATTGTTCTAACAAGAACATGTAGTTCAAAGTACCTTAATATAAGAAAAATTATATTATGAACCTGTGAATTGATTATAAAAATATTATACGTGGCAAATAAAGAATATTGTAACTCATACGCACTATTTGACGCGAAAGAATGTTATTTTTATGTAATCAAACACTAATTAAGGAATTTAATTTCTTTTTATTTTTGAATTCTCATCTTTCACGTCGCAAGAGAAAAGAGCTGCTATTCTTTATACACTATTTTTACTATGACGCTTTCATTTACCATAAAAAATTACGATTTTCGTCACACCGCGATTTCCAATAAACAAACGTTTATTTTTACTGAAATCGAACACTATCTTAATAATATTAACTTTTATTTGTCTATAAATTTAACAATATTTTTATCCAATATATTTCAAGATAATTGAATCTTTTCAGATATATAACAAAATTAATTATAACACTGATACAAGTGTACTTTAATTTCAAATTTATACATATAGTTAAGTTATAATCTCATTATAAGAAACAGATATTTATATAATAATACGTGATTACAGACAATATAGTAATGTGTGTAGTTATGTATAAAACAAATAAAAGTTCATTTTTAATATTAAGGTTTGTTCAAAATTTATACATACACACACACACACACACACACACACACACACACACACACATATATATAAATTTGGCTTCTTTTTTCCTTCTCTCTCTCTCTTTCTATCTATTTGCAAAAAATTTTCTTTTCTTTCCTATAGAAAATAAACTAATCTAATTTTGCTCTTGATGGAACCTATGGTGTAGCAAAAGCATTCGGAATTATCCTAACGCTGTTGTTCTGCAGCCTCATCGATCAAAGAAGGCTAACATCCACGTGTATACACAGTCAGTTGTCGCGTATGTTCTCTGAGCCCTCGGGGACACCAAGCGCCGACATTTAAATTCTGGCATCCCGGTTAATCCAGTACGATTTATGGTCCTATTACGCCGAGCGTGTTACGATACGCTTCTCATTGGCAGATCAACGAATCGATCTTTCGCTACTACCGCCAATCGATCATCTATGTCAAAATTACTTCGTGCGTAATAATTATACAACTGCATAATTGTGACGGCAAGAGAAATACCTGATTGCCGCTGATTTACATTGTCAACATGTTGACATTATATTATCGACAATATAATGTCACATTGATCCCATAAATTATCCATTGTGTGGAATGATATGTGGACTAAATGGTATACCTAGACCATTTTACGATGAAGTTTGTGCCCAGAGTCAATCAAGATAATTGTGATACTAAAATATATTCCACGCACGTGAAAGGCCTAAGAACCAATCCGAGCAAGATAGTAACGGTAACAGTAACCGTAAAGGCAGACGACGTTGACGAGAGTAATTTTTGTAGTGAAGCTCTTTTATGCGCTTGACGTAAAAGACTACGCCATAAATATTTCAGAGTGACGCGAGGTTTCCCGCCGCGAGTTCGGCCACTTGTTTGCCGAAAGTAATGACGTTTCCCGTCGCACGAAGGTAAATGGAAAATGGGCGGATGTCAGGGGTAACTGATCGAATCCCTTTATCCTACCACCGATCTGCTACATTGAACTCATTCCGCGTTGTGTAACCTTTCGCTCTTGGCTGCTCGAATGAATGAGCAACTAAATGAAAGTGCGCATGGTTTCCAACCAGCGAGCCCACAATTGAAAACAGCTTAACATATCTCATAGTGAATACAAAAGGTTTCTCGATAAATCGAGACATTTACATTTTTCTCTCAGTTAATTTACAATTCGTCAAAGATTCGCCCATTTATTTAGTCAATTTATGAAGAATATACTTGATATTTATCGACTTTTTGTTTAATTCAGAATTTTAATTAATCTTTATCGTAATGAATTATCAGTAAATATTGAAGATTCTGTAAATGCAAATACTAGCAATCGTAACAAGAAAAATACTAGCACCATTTGTCGAATTATTTTATGAAAAATAAATATACTGTACAACAAAATTATTTTATTCACAATTTAATATTTTTTAATTACATATTTTACAAAAAGTAGAGTTTTAATTAATGAACCGATTAAATTACATTTTAAATGTCATACTGGAAATTTGAAGATGAAAAATAAGTAATAATAATCAATCTAAATATATTTAAATTTAATGTATCATCATTTAACTGATACACATTGCATGCAAGATATAATTTCAATCGCGAATGCGTACATGGCAAAAAAGTCACTACGATTAATAAAGCATCGTACAAGCGGCGGTTTATTAATATTGAAAATATAATAATCTACCCCCCGGCAATTCGCGTCGTATTTTGCATAGGATATTTCAGAAGTAAATTGCTCCTCGCCGGATATTTGCTTCACGTAATAGGAATACCGATCAGGAATGATCGCACAGGATCGAATCTTTGGCACGCTACGGCATGGTATGAGTTATGCAATGCCCGCCAATGTAATCGCGGCTTACGATTATGACCTCGCTAATGCCAGATAACGTATTACTTATGTGTACGACATACACGTGCATGCATTATGCATAATATCTTTTGCGTCCTGCCCTCATCCTCCATCCCTCTGATGCTGTTCTCTACCCGACAATTTTTTCATTCTGCTCTTATTTTTATCTCCAATCCATCTTCTCTCTCATGTCTCTATACGTTTAACCCCTTCGTGCCTTTTTATCAAAATCCTGCTTGTACTCTTAGATTCGCTCTCGAATCGCTTTTTTATCCCCTTGTTATTTACATGTTAAACGGTAAGTGCAAACTCAGACGGCCATGATCGAAAAATATCAAAATGCTCGAAACATACATCCAACATGTGATCAATGCAGTTCAATTTTTTTCCGATGGCAAACGAATTCATTCCTATTTCAACAAGTTCTTTTAACGTATAAATATAAAACGAGTATAAACACAAAATGTAAAGCAAACAAAACAACAGATTTTATTTTCGATATTATTTTGTAACTTTGAAACGTAGATATCGGAGCCAACCATAAATTCTTCTCGCGAAATCATTGCAAATCTTTAAAAATATAAAACTTTGTAACTGCGGAACATTGTCGGACAACAGTAAGCTATTGTGTTACGGGAAATATTGCAGGTGGTGAGTTAGTAGATGCGTTTACATTTCTAGCGAGCCGTGCAGTATAGTGATTACGACTGACTGATGCAAGTAATTTCTCAGGAAAACTACCCACTTACGAAAGTTTCCTCGGCGAGTTTACGTCCGAGTAACATTCGATTCGGGCTAAGCATCCCTTTAAATCTCACAAAGCGGGCAACTCTCGTGAATGTGTCGCTACGCTGGTGGCAATCGTTATATTACTCAGAAAAGTGAGAAAAAATTATTATGACGATAATGATTGTAGTAATAACGACAATACCATGAACGATAATAATCATCGTACACGAATCGATCGTTTTAAAAGAGTCGAAGCATCTTTCAGAAAACGATTGGTCGCTCACGATGGAAACGTCGAGAAGACTAATGGTGGACTTCTTCTCACACCATCTGCCCTCGGATGGCTCTATCCAGCCGACCGATAAACTTTTCCATTCGCCTCGCGGCCACGGAGATCTTTTTTGCTACGGTACGATTGATATTGTTCCAAAGCGGCAGCCCGGAGAAGTGGAGAAGTAGTTTAATTGCGTGAACGTGTATACTACAAATGAGGAGCGCGCTTCTAAATCCTGCAATAAAACTCAGTTCCCTCCAGTTTTTGTCTGTCATTCATTTGTTAGTCTTTAAAAGTCGTGAGTGTTTTTACTACATTGTAGTATACTTAAATTTCAAATCCTCATTTATGTTCGCAAGTAGCTTTGCAAATAACAAAAAGAGAGAACTGAGATGTTATACTATCACTTGAAAAAATATAAATGTTTCTCTAAGCTGTAATTTATTTACAAGATATTTATAATAAATAAAATACTAGAACTATATTTTTCCCAATAAGTTCTTTTTACAGGTTTTAAAATGTCAGTAGCATCAAATTGAAGATTTAATTTAATTAAAGAGGGGAAAATTATTATTTTAGTTTGTGTTACAAGTTACAAGTCTGAAAATAATCGACAGTTATACATCTGAGATAAATTTATTTAAAATACATATAAATGTATTATTCTAACATTTAACTTTGATCGTAACTGGCACTTCTCTTAATTAATATATTCATGTAAGCAGTCTTGTTTTTCTAATCTTAGTATTAAAGCTGTATTATATACATATATATAAAAGAACAATGTTATATCAAAGTCCTTTCTACAATAGAAAACATGAAATTACATCAATTACATTATTTGACAAAAAAGTATTTTTTTCTTTCCAAAGTACATTTTTCGAAAATTGTTTTGCATTGAACATCATGTAGAATTGTCATAGTACGTCACAGATTTTGAATATATTGAGATGAATAGGTCAAAATTGACATTTTTTTGCTACTTTCAATGGCATTTTTTATGGCAAAACAAAACCTTGTTCCTAAAGAAAGTCTGCAGCATCTAAAAGTACAATTCAAGAGTTTTTAAATGAATTTTAACATGTTATTTTTTATACGCTTTATTTTCATCAAATCATCAAGTTATGTTATTTGAACTTTTTGTATAATATATTTTCACTTTTTTTTTAAATACCATGAAGATTTTTTCGCGCTAAACGCGATAACGTTGTCAGAATTTACGTGGCATATCACAATTTTTAATAAAATAGAATAAAATGGACCAAAAACACCTCAATTTACTAAATATTCTGAATGTTATGTAATTTCTGACAACGGTATCGTATTCAGCGCAAAAAATTTTTGGGATATGTATTGTGGCACTTTGAAAAAAAAAAGTGATTTTTAGATAAACTGTATGATTATGCAGAAAATTTAAAATTCAAATAACCATAACTTGATGAAAATAAATTATTTGAATTTACGATCGTAAACTAAAATCTATTAGGTGTTGGAATTAATTCGTAGCGTTTTTTAATGAAAGAATGTTATTTATTTCACATGAGCATTAAAAAATACATTAATGAAAGTACTTCCCATCACTTGTAAAACGCTACGAATTAATTCCAACACCTAATATTTAAAAGTTTTTGAATTGTACTTTGAGATGCTGTAAATTTTATTTAAAAACAAGCTTTAGTTTTGTTATAAAAATGTTGAAAATAATCAGGAAATGTCAATTTTAGTCCATTGCATCTCAATTTATTCAAAATTTTGATGTGCTACGTCAATTCTACCGATAGCATTGTTTAGCGCGAAAAAATCTTCGGGAATTTACTATTGTTTGGAAAAGAATTTGGAAAAAAGTATTATTTTTTTATTGATTATAAATCAATTACCAATAATGGAGAAATTGAAAATTGGAATAAGCAAAATCAAGCGCAGGATTTATACATTAAACGCGTCCTCGCGTCCCATACTTTATCATGAGTTTAAATTTGATTTAGTAAAGCCGTAAACCGCTTCGCCGCTCTGCACTTTAATGCCTGCAATCGGGGCAGTCTCCAACCCAACTTAACAACGTTGAACGGATATTGCCGTCGACCCCATACCGCATCAAGGATGGTCAAGCCACAAGGATGCTTGCAACACCACTGACCAAGCCCATCCTCATACACATAAATAGTTAAAGTAATTTGTTAATTTGAAAAGTCTATTCGATCGGTAATATCTGTCAATATAATGTCTCTATAATGTCAGAAAATTCTAATAAACATCATATCTTTGTGTGCTATCAACGAAGAGTTATATTCTTTATCTTATTTACATGCGTATATATCATTATACGTACATTTACCTTCCTATCTATATTTTTTACAAGTATTATTCAATTTCAAGTACAGGATCACTTGAATTTTTGTAGATGTAAATTCGCGAAGCTCCCGTTGTCGGGATTTCCTTACTCCGTGCGTGTTAATCCTACGAGGTTTGTGGGCCTCAAGGCGATTTTCCGGCTTACAACGAGATTAGCAAACTTGCACTTGGTTGATTTCATTGGTGAAACTACGACATACGCTTTGTCCAGAAAATTTGATAACGCAAATGAAGCTACGTGTGCGAAAATAATCATATAAATGCATGACGATATGAGATCCATACTCTGCTCTTATACTATATGTAAACCAATTAAATTATATGATAGCACAAAAATTATATGATAGCATGCATATAATTTTTGTGTCATATAACTTAATTGGTATGTCACGCGATATTAATGCAATATTTTCTTTATCAATTTAATTTATAACTTAATTTTATATAATTTAATAGTCCCCACAATTTTCATGATTATATTTCCTAACAGATATATGATTATTTTTAATATAGGTATTTTACATAATATAAATATTTAATAACGATACGATATGAAGTCTTAACAACCTTAATACCACATGAAAAGAGAATAAATTAAAAACTAAATAGGAATAGTATTTGCTGGACACGTTGAGAATTAATTGAGAAGTTAGAGAAAGTAACTGTAACTACTGTATGGAGTAAAGCCATGCGTAAAAGTCATTTTAAAAGCAAACAAAAAAAAGGATGATAAATAATATTGCGAGTTTTAATGCTGAAATAAAAGTAACGAACACTGTAAGCACAGCAAACGTTAATAAACGGATTTATGATCGCATAGTGAAAATTCCACAGTTCATTCTATGCGCATCGGCATTATAGAGTTTTAGCAAGATAAAATGCACTTGTGTCACGTGGCCTCGCTATTACACACCACGTATAACATAATTAGAGTCCAAGCTATGTATAATTTTGTACCGACTGCACTTTGTGTCTATCGTTGCGTGGTAAAGCGTAAGTAGAATTAAAGTTGCACATCGTTGTAACCGTCGCCAACGTATGGAACGCCGCCGGCTCTTGGAATTTGTTTAACAACGAGCAAGACGATATAACTATTACTTTTGGAACAAAGTCTTAGCGTGATTGTAACTTTCGCGCTAACTTTGTCCTTCTCATTTGTGTTGTGCTTGTATCAACTGTATTAGGTATTCTCAAAGTTTTCTACATTATCCTATCCTGAGTACTTGCAAATCCCTCGCGTTTTCTTCCATCAGACTCTTTCCTTTCATTTAATAAGATGTGGACACATATTCTACGGAAACAGAAAAATCTAGCAATATAATGTTTTATGAAAAGATTTTGCTTTTTCACTTCTTTTTTTTTGTTCGCAAGAAGGAACAATACATATATGTACAATTATACATGTTAAAAGTCAAAAATTAAAAAAATAAAAGCTGATACAAATCATGATATTAAAAATTAATTACAAATTATTACAAATTTCTTTATTCAATATCTTTTTTAACCTATTAAACCCATAATTAAAGAAACCAGCAAAACTAGCAAAAAAAAAAACCAACAATTAAAAATAGAACCGAAGCATGAAAAATATTTTTTACATAAAAAATAATCAAAATAAATATTCAAAATAATTGTTAATAAACAAATAATTAAATATTAACTGTAGAAAGAGAAATGATTGATTGCACCAATCAATTCTAAGAAAAAAATGACAAAGAAATACATATAATTTTTTTCTAATTGTCTCTGTTTATGGAAAAAAATAATAGAAAAAAACATTATGAATTACTGAAACTCGTTGCTATCTATATAGCTTATAGACCTGTACACTGAAAAAAAAAGATTAGTTGCTGCAACAATTTACATAATAAAATATGGCATAGCATTTTTATATGGCTGCAGCAACCAATCTTTTCTTTCAGTGTAGGTTTAGTAAAAAAGTAATTACTATAACTAGAAGGCTTACTGATATAATAAATACTTTATAATATAATAAATAAAATTAATTTGATAATATCTTTCGACATTATTAAAAAAAAATTCTGATAAACTTTTCCTGATAATTAAAAATATTTATTTAATCGTCGCATTTATTTAAGAAATTTTAAAGATTTTAACCAAAGCATATTAAAGAGTATAAGCTTTTGATAAATTTCGCAATTGAAATATTACCAGGATTAATAAGAAATCGTTTAATTTAAAGCTTACATAAAAGATCAGTCGGAATTAGCAGCTATTATGAAAGAATTATTGAGATATTTTTGAACTATAGACATACCCGAGAATATTATTCTCAATCAAAAGTATTACTATAATCGTAAGTATTACTGAATTTTTAATAAAAATATATTATCTAATACTTAAAAAATAACGTAATAATTATTTCAATTCTCGAATAATATTTTTAAAACACCATAGGAGACAATAGACAGTTAAGTTTTTTTTAACAGAGCTGATCCGTCAAATTTAATTCAAAAGTAGAACACTGCAAATTTCAAGAATCTCGTAAATCTCTCAGAACAATGTTGAAATTTTCAAAACAAATAGATGATCAGTTAATCGTCCGGCGGGCAATGCGGGTATGATCGTTTGTATGCAAAGCGCTCAACGAGATAACGACGAATGTCTCGCAAATTGCAGGCTGAACATTTACGGAGCCTCGAGGGTGGCGAGTGTCAGGACATCAGAGATACTCGGTAACTTTACGGTGCTCCAGAAACTGGATCGATGCCTATGATTACGTCGACGCTTCGTGTTTCGCCTCCGTATGGTTGAAGCACATCCGGCTCTTTATCGCCTTTATGGCTTCATATCGTGTGGACAATTATGAACCGATATTCTACTGACCAATGGACAATCCGACTCTTCTTATGAACGTCATTCTCTATTTTCTGCCCTGTCACTCTTAAATTTAATATTTAATAAACCTAATATTTATCACGAAAATCTATAAACTAAATCTGTTAGTTATATTGATTACACTTTTCTATAATACTTTTTCTTCTGTTTCACTCCGTCTCGAAAACTAATTTAAAGCTGCGATCCAATTAATTTACACTTACAATGCTCTTGGAATCATTTAATTCTTATTGTTTATCAGTGTTAAAGAACAAATAATGCTCACGAGCGTTGTAAGTGCGGATCGGACCGCAACCTAATTTTAAATATATACCCATTTATTTTAAAAAATTGATATCGTCTCGTACATCACTTACAGTAAAGTAAAATTGTAAACAGTAGAAAATTATTGTCTCGAATATTTCATTAAAACAAGATTATCACATAAATTTAGTTTTCAGTAATTTATAACAAAAACAAATTAATGTCAAGTTGAAATAAAGTTGTTAAAGCTCTACCTCTAAATTTAAATACACAAAGTATTATAAAATACAAACTTTTAAGAAAATACTTATTCCATTGAAGTTAACACAATATCATACAAATCAACATTTTCAGCAACGAATGGTATCGAGCATCATACGTGCTGGATAGAATTCGATGCTAATCGAGATTTTAATTTCAAATTGGAGCGACTTGGGATCGCAGCTCTCGCTTCGTTTATCGTTCCAAAATGTCAGGAAGATTCTGGTGGGTCATGAACCGCTGCCAAGAAAGTGGGACGAGAGACAAGGCCCACTTATCTTTTGCGCCAGGATTTATGAAATGCTCCGCCCCCCCCCTCCGCGAGTACCGGGATAAGAGCTGAAAGGACGTGCCTGCCTGACCCGTAGACACGCAGGATAATGCAAGGATTAAGAAGCGTCGTCGTCGAGATGGAGTTTGCTACTTTTGGATTAAGTATGGACGCGATATTAAAGCGCTCGAATCCGATTTGCGAGCAAAAACGTTCTTTCGATGTGTTTCAAAGGTGAAGTATATATTCCCCTCAGATCCACACTATCAAAATTCTCTGATATAATTTACAGCGTAATACGAACTAAGATCAAACATAAAGAGAGCCCAAAAGTAATTTTAAATTCAAGAAAAGAATATCTATACAGCATAGAGAGAAAAATCGAGGTACATTTATTTTCTAGAAAACTTTCATCTTTATATGAGATAGCAATTTACAGAAATATAAATATGCAAGTATATATTCACATTGTACGTTTATATCGAATAAACCATTTGTATTTCCGTATTTTTACGCGGATCATCATGTGTACATATATCTAGTATAATCCAGTATGATACTCAAATGAGATGATCTTACGCGACCCATGGAGACGCACAATATGGGATTAAGAATCCCGAGTGCGGAGCTCATTATTCACGGATTACGAATAAGCTAGAGCCACTAGCGCGCGCGAGTTACTCTCGTAGAAATCCTTATCCCGCGGATAACTGCTGAAACGCTACGCTATTTCATGATCTCAGGCCTCGTCCTAAAGATATTCCACATTTAAAAGAAAACAGGACACTCTCCCAAAGTTAAAACGCGGAATAATAAAGAGGGAATTAAACTAAATGTTTAGGAAATTGATACCATTTTCGCAAATCTTCTTCCTCTGTTTGCATAAATGAATAGCAAATATTAAGAAACATTGAAAATAGATATATAAGCTAATTAAGATATAAGCACATTTCTGATTTTTTAAACTAATCTATAAAATTCTTAATAAATTCAGTTGCTTTCGTTTATTATCAGAATTATTTCCTATGGTGTAATTTATCCCAATGTACAAAAATTATATTTAAAACAAAGATTATAAATTTTCTGTTACATTTATGGTAAATAATTTCTGCTCGAGAAAAAATTCGAAGTGCTGAAGAGACTTCATATTTTGATGTTTTCGAGACGCACTGTGTACCCCATAGATCTTATTTCCCACCATAAATGAAAGTAAGATAACGAACTATCTTGCATCGAAAGGGCATTCAGATGGCAAATTTTAGCTGAGTACCACTCCATTAGGAAAAAGGTTGATTTATAACGCAGACACGCTTTTTCCACCCGCATTCAGACCAATTTCCCTTTACATGTGGTGGAGTGACTCACACATTTTGAGTTTCCTATCACGTAAAATATTTGATATAACGGTTTAATCAGTCAGCAGACCTTCCAATTACAATCTGACAGAGGAATATAAAAAAAAGGTAATACCATTCGATTTGATATTATTTTTATCATAAAAATAGCTCACGCGTTATTAAATTTTCTAGTTTCAAGTAATAGTCATCATTACTAAAGTATTTTTAAAACTAAGATAAAACACTGTTGCCATTTATCTTTAAAAAATTATCTTTAAAAGTACCAATATTATACGATTTGTAAATTGATATACAATACTGATAGACGTTCAAGAAATGAGAAAAATCTCTAAAAACAACAATCTCGTAAAAGGTTAACAAAAAAAATAAAGTTAAAATCCATCGAGAAATAATAAAAAAGATAAAAGATTGAAACAAGTTTCAATATGTTTTACAATCATGTATTTTCACTAATTCCAATATGTTGTACAGTTAAGAATTTCCACTAATTCAGAATTTAGAGATATAACGAAATACTCTGTCTGTTCAGTGACTTTCCACTTTTCCCATGCCGTTTGTCCGCACATGGCACATAGCCAAAACGAGAATCTATCATTTCTTACTATTTCGACAAACTTCAAAAGATAAATATAAGGTAAAATTACAGAAAAAATTCAAACAAATTATTTACTGATCTTATGCAACAAATATTAAATAGTTATAACAAATATTAAGTTACTGCGATAAATATTTCTACATGCCTAGATAGTCAAATTGGTACGCCTATCCTTATGGAAAGTTGAGAGTTTATTCCTGATTTAAATCCTAGCTGAGGTTATATTTTTCTTCTCAATAAATTATTTACAAGTTTTAAAATACTTATTAACTTCGCTGTTAAAATGGACGATCAATCTAATTTGATATTAATTTCAGTTTGCAATTGCATTTCAAGTCCGACAAACTTTATCGGCGCGATAGTTTATAAAACTTTTAGTATTAATAAAGCAATAAGATCCTCTTTGATCAAAAATAGAATTATTTCAATTAATTGAAATATTATGTTATACAGAAAATGTAATGTAATTAAAATTATTGTTTTAATATAACATCTAATAGTAAAAATTGAAGTTATATTAATTTTACTTCAAATTTAATTCATCTAAAACAATTGTAAATTTATTTAAATAAAATGAAACCTTTTCTTTTATAACGAAATATATTTATGTCAACTTTAATTTATTCTGTTCTGTAAAACGCTATAGAATTGTATATCGTAGCAATGGAATGTAACAAATACGTTTCATGTTTTTACATTTCCCAAATTACAAACATCTGGTATATTATACCAACCGAGATACTAACAATATTAAATAATGCTTAACAAGGACCAAAACGTTCATGATATTTTCACTGATGCTTTTCATCTAAATAATTTGTGTGGTATTCACGAAGATATATCGGCACATACCATTTATTCATAATTACTATAATTCCTGAATGTTTCGTGTCACGCTTACAAACATTTCCATAATTAGCAGTAATTATGTATCATTACAGCAAATGAAAAAAACATGTATGGCATATGTAATGTATATCATATATTATTAAATTACTTCGAAATTAATTTTAAAACATTTAAATGTTATATTGTCAAAAAGCATTTATCAATTTGCAAATATGTAAAATATTAAAATATATTTATGCATATTTTATTAAAAAATATATAAAAAACAAAATTAGCTATTTATAATAATTTTCATTTTCATTTTATGAAAATATAGAATCTGTTTAAGATTGTTATAATTGTCTTATTAGGAGTAACATCGATTGGAAAATGTATTTGTTATAAGACATTGTTTATAGATAAGAAGAGAATATAAAAATCAGAATACAAGCACTACCATACAATGTACATTCTTTTATCTCGTGAAGCGTGAAATCGAAGTATTGGCAAATGAGCTGAATGCCACCTATATATCTAACAGCAATATTATATCTTTGCTCCAAAAATTTTATTCAATAAAAATAACAAAAATAACGCGAACTAATTAATCAAACTAACCACTGAATCTGCAAAGGTTTTACTATTTTTTCCTATTCCATTTTATTTATAATTTAATTGGTATCAATTTCAACATGGTTATTGATTTTTATTATCCATATTCTTTTACATTCTCGTGTGTATGCAAAAGCAATATAACTCAATGAAAATTATTTATAGTTTTGTTCTAAAAGCCAAAAAATATTAGGTAAGAACAAACAAACTGTCTTTTTTTGCAAAATGTGTCATGTAAACCACCTGGTTATTTATTCATAAGTTTGTACACATCAACACTTAAAACTACATGTAAATTTTTAAAATTTATCTAATTTTGAAAAAAAAGAGTTACTGTCGAGATAAAAAAAATAAAAATTTATAATAATAAAGAGTTAAAAAAAATTCCTTAAGTCAACAATAGAAAATCAAATAAAAAAGTAAACGAGTAATTAGGAATCGACGCTGTAAGTATTACGCTTAAATAACTGATACACATCAATGTCCAAAAAATTATACTTACATATGTCACGAATGTTTCAGCTAAACTCTTGTAAACATAAACTTTCAGCGCTGAAGATGGCTAGAATTTAGTCAAAATATTCGTGATATGTAAATATATACGATTTTTTAGATATTAATGTCTGTCAATTATTTAAATATACACATATTATTTAAGTATACAATACTTACAGCACGATTCTTAATTGCCCGTTTATTTTCTTATTAAAGTTAATAATATAAGGATTAATATGTGAAATAAATTTTAATTCCTTAAATTCTTACAACATACAGTAATGTAAATTCGCGAACTGTAAGAACATTCTTTTATGCAGTTATTAAAATATACTTCGCAGGCGCAAACCGAGACTCTAAGACAATGTACATTTTCTCATGAGAAAGTGTAATATGATAGTCCAATCTCCTAGTTTCTTAATTTCATTTTCATCGGACTTGGAAGTACTCTTCAAAGAAATTCTGTGCCTCTACTACCTTTTTCTCATTCACATTCATGCAATGTACGTTGTCATTGAATCTACATGTATGACGCCATTGAACGTACCTGATGCTGCGAAATAAAATACGCGTTATTCTTTGCTGAGAACGTCGAGAAGTCATAGGTGGAACACGTAATTTTATTTCAAACGTCTCTCGATAGGAAAAATCTAGAACGTGCTTGATCGTGGAACTATTCAGCGAAATTTATATCGTCTATTATGTCATTCTCAACATCTCATTAAACAAATCTTATAATTTTGATAAAATAATTTTGTTTTAGTTATCTTGAACTCAGTACATGTTCTTTATTGTAAAAATTAAATAATTTTCTAAAAATTAGTATCATAGATATTTTCAACTTAAACATATTTCATATCCACTCCATACAATAAGAACTTATCTCTGTTTCTTATCACGTGCTATCTTGCAAGAGTCCTTTATAATGCTTTTTATCTTGACTTCCCTTTCATAGAAATATCATCATGTGAACCTTTCGTTACGAAGATGTCGCAACGATAACTATTAAAGGCATTCAGAAACAACAATATTAATCCTTAGGTACTTATCTATTGTAATATCTAAAGTTTTTATGGGATTGTTGGCGGGTGACAGATAGTATATACATACATACGCCAGTGTATATGTGTAAATGTGGAAAATATACATGAAACCATCAACACGAAAATTCCATCTAAAGAAAGAAACTTTCGATAAGTCTTGGGAAAAAAATTCAAATTGATCAAGAAAGAAAGGACTTTAACTTCCAACTTTATTTTCCAACAAAATTTTGTTGAAAATATTTATATATAAAATAAATACCTGGCATCTAATAAATAGCTGATCTTTTATTAATATATCTGCTGCATATTTATTGTAAATAAATAACAAGTAGATGAAAAAGTAGATAAAAAAATTTTTTAAATAGATTAATTTCTTCCTATTATAATAAGTGTTCTTTATTGTAACAAAAGTTTCTCGAATTTTTTCCACAGTTGAAATTATTGCTGTCCACGCTAAGTAACAGTCGATTTTGTTCGTATAATAATAGAGGAACGTAAATTATACCATATTTCCGCAAAATTGCGCCCAAAAATTAGTCGCTATTGGTAAGTAGCGGAAAAAACCAGATGAAATTTTGCGGAACTCCATCCCCTCCCCCCCCCTCTCTCTCTCTCTCTCTCTCTCTCTCTCTGTGCGTACACAAAATTACCTACTTTCTGCAGATCCTCTCTGAGCATAATTAGACCACTAGTATCTCTAATTAAGCAGTTGCAGCGTAGGATATTTTTTGCAAGTAGTTACGTAATGACGCCACGAAATATCCTCATCGCCGCTTTCGCGATGAAGCAAAGTGTGGAGGTGCACGAGACGAAAGAGGAAAATTCGGAAGTTCCATATAGCTGGAAACTGAAATGGAAACTAATATACGACAGATGCAGCCGTGATTCAGCGTTGCACCAGCGGCAACATTGCGCCATCCTGCTCTTCTCGATTTTCGGAAAGTTGCTGCCCCGATTCCCACCCGCATGCTGCACCTAATTCTTTGTACAAAATCTTCCTCATAAAAATGACGATATCTAAGTAACTCATATATATGTAACAATCTGACATTAAACAAGTATTTAAATTGAAAATTTTATCACATTGATAATTTCTATCGATGCTCAATAATAAAGCTATTTAGAATATATTTATAATTTATTCTTTAGATGCTGTCACATTATTAATGCATCGTCAAACTATTAATAAGAAAATATGAAAATCTTGCATTAAAATGCAATGTATAAAATATATATAATAAGTATTATATTTTATAAAATCGTAGCGTAAAAGTTTCCAATATAACATATTGACGGATGACGAAAGCCGATAAAAAGCCGATCCATATAACTCACATAGTAAAAATCTGTGTTACGCGTGAAACGCTTTTTATCTGTAAACTGCATTTTTGAGATAATTATTATTGATGTTGGATACTTTTGGCCATTAGAATGAAACTGATTAAACAGATACGATATGGCAATAAATAGCAGCGGAGTAAATGTGTGGTATGTCTACGTGAAAAGCTTGTCGAGATCTATAGTGGCAATAAATTCGCATATAGCTTACAGTAAAATGGACATGAAATGGCGATACGCGGTTATCTAGTGCGCTTCAATTTATAAAACGATTGGCGTTGGTTAATTTGTCCTGCGAAAGGATATTCCAGCAGCTTCAGATTTCAATTTCTACCAATGCCGTGGAACAAATGAGCATTAAACGTGATAATGCAGCTTTTAAAACTGTATCACGTGAATTCAATACAGTGAGCTTCCATAGCGTGTTACAATCGCATTATTGGAAATTACGAAATAATGCATTGAAATATAATGCAAATAACAAAAAATATGACATAAAATATAATAGTTAGTGGTATAATAATACAAATGTTTTATTTCAAAAATAACAAAATTTGTCATTACACTTTTACTTGTACTTAAATGATTGCAGATGTAACAGCAGTATGTTAAAATAAAGCAATTCGGCATAATACTGAATTTTTCAGCTGAAAGTGATAAACAGTTTCAGCTAAAACATCAGAAACCACGTAATCTTTTTAGCTATCTCTAAGTTGGAAGTCCTAATTGAGGAATTCGCTGCAGCGTCACTGAGCTGAGCTATTTAACAAAAGTTACGGAATTTGGATCCCTAGAAACCGCATGTCGGTGTCAACTTCTTCAATTAACAGCGATCTAAGTTGTAAGCCAGAGATTATATTAAAATGCATAGATTACTCTTCATCGTATCATACATATTTAAAATATTGTGTCTAATTAATTAAACATTTATCTAATTAATATCAAATTTAACTAAATATATAATAGATGAAATGGGTATTTATATTGTACATATAATAAATTCTTATTTTCTCCTTCTTTCTCTACATTACACCGAAACCATTAAATTGTTATTTATCATTATATAAAAATAGTTAAAAACAAGAGAGAAGCAATGTATAAAATACAGATATTAATGGAAGCACCTCGAGATTATTTCGCAGAAATCATGATTTTCCAATAATTGCGTAATTGCGAGACAAAATTTACAGAATTTATTCGTCGAATTCTGTTGACGAGAGTATCACGCGTACTTATGCATGCATTGTTAATAAATTATCAAGTATGCTACGTGCATACATATACGATAGCCATTAAGCAGATGGCGACGATTGCAAATTAGCGGCTAATAATTATCTCGCAGGCACATCCCCGATACATGCTCCATTCGCAAAGTTATCCGTATGTTACGAACGCCACCTCATCAATTGTAAGGGATAAACGCGACGAGAAATACCGCGTAAATCGAATCGTCGTGGCTCGAATAATTTCACATTAATTACACGCGTCGCGGATTATATCTATCTATTGTAGGTGTTACTGCACACCGCTAAATACGTAAACAAATATCGTTTATATCTGGTTAGTTTGGCATAAATTCCGATCGACCAAAATTACGCTAATTTGCCTATGTGACATACAAGCGTGACAGACTGGTCAAACGAATTCTCGCATGCTCCGAAAATCTCGCGTCTCTCTCATCCAATGGTATTTTGCGAAATACGAACGAAGCAAAGCGAAAGGGAAAATCCGCCATGTTTTTGTGCACAACAAGGCGGATTTCGATCATCTCAAAATCACGAATCTAGTTACGGCGACTTTGTCGTAAACACAACACTCGTTGCAACAGCCGAACTTTGAATCTCTTGCAACCTAATGTTTAAAACATGCGGCTTATCTCGCCAAGATCACAATTTCAAAGCAACCAACTTTTGGCTGTACCTATTGTTTTCAAGAATTTTTATTACAGAAAAAGGAAGAATTTTTAACAAAATCAGAACTAACAGCATGTACAGCTGATCGTACTTAAATCAGTATGGAAAAGAAAATGTTGTGTTAGTGTGTAGCTACCTATATAACTTGAGTGCACTCCTATCTAAAAGAGAAATGATCAAGTCGATATATGTCAGTACGTACTCTACAAGCTCGTTCCAAAAGTAACGCGAATCGTTACTCGTGAAAGACTCGCCTCTAAATAAAAATACGGATACAATCTCACAGCGACTCTACGCGTTGAAATCACAACTGTCGATATTACGAAAGTAACCTCAACATTACAAATAACGGATGCAGAAACGGCGAGCGGCAGCATGCGTGCAACTCCGGATATTTACACACGCGGGAGAGCCAGATATGTAGATTGGGCAAGCTTTCAACTCGGAAAAGAAAGACGAGCCAGCCGAACAATAGGTAAATGCACTTCCACGAAATGTAGACCGCTACTAAACCGTAGTTGAACAGCTACCTATTCTATGCGACTTGGTGAATCAGGAGTCGAGAAATAGGCGTTTCTGTTGCGGCGGCGACCGTAAGGCGGTCGGAGTAGAAACGGAAATGGGAAAAGCTTGAAAACGAAGTGCTCTCCCGTCGAAACTTTTATCCTGAAAAGAATGTGCGAGATTGAATGTGAGAGAAAGAGAGGGTGTCGATAGGGAAGGTGTTCATAACACAAGAACGCTTATCGTATCAATCATGAAACCACCCTGCGGTATGTATACGGACAAAATATTATTAACGGAAGTCAAACAAAAAGTTGTGAAACGCAATAAATAAAATTAAAAATTTATTATATAAAATACGTAGTTATTTTATATTTTAATCCTCCGTCTGCAATCATATTTTTACTCCCTCTGTCCAGCCTACGTTTTTTATTGTTTTGGATTTTTAAAAAATGTGGAAAAAAAATTCAGAGTTGCTTTTTGCAACGTCTTTATTACATTATTACATAGTTTTTAATAAAATATTTTGGGAGAAAGAAAACCAGACTCTGTTCTTTTATTTTCTCTGTTCTGTTTTTTTATTTCGCGTAAAATTTTGTTTGTGCCAAAAAAGACCTAGATAGAGAGTTAAAAAATGTCTTAATAAAAATCGCTGAATTCTCTGAACAATGATTTTGAATGTACAAAACGTTAAAAATTGTCAATTTATTTTAAAAAGACTGCAACTATTGAGTTAAAGTGAACGACAGAGGACAATCGAAATGTCGATAAAGACGAAAATGGAAGCTAAAACAGAAAAGCCTTTAATTGTATTTCCGAAGTTGTTCTAGGAAAGTGAATTATGAGTATGAAAGATCTATTATTGTTTTACTTCGTATAGTTACATAAGTACTACATAACTATACATAAATTAATATAATCGATTGCAAACGATTTCAGGACAATTTGCTGCATTATTTAAATGTCATGAAAATTATTTGCATCCTAAATATTATTTATATACATATAAGCATCAATTATCTATAATTCATGCAATATTTATACCACAATATACAATATGGCGCATATCGCAACGAATAACGATATCGAATTATTATCGAAACGAAATGAAAAAACATGCAGAAATTTTGCAAACTGCACGCGCACCGCTTTCGATACGAAGTGCACAAGCCGGTCGACCCGTATTTCATCGCGTGGCGACGGTTGCGAATATAAAATATCTTGCATTAATTTTCAAATATTCGAATCTATTTCGCGAAAGAGTGAAAATTACGACTTGTCCGTTCTTTTTTTCGGTGGCAGCGCTGAATTATAGCCACGGAAGAATTGTTCCCGGCGAAATGCAGATAGGTGTGCATTTTCCTCCTGCAGTCCGTGACCTCATTTCGCACAGATTTTGTACAATTTATAGCAGAAGACAGCAAAGATATCCGAGCAAGATAATCAAGATTATGTTATATAAGACATTCCCGTGCGGAAATCTTGCGCCAGTTACACGATGAATCGTTTCCTGCGAACGATTATCCTCAATCCGGCGCAATGACATTCCTCGTGGCGATGCGCAACTAATCGAAATAATCCTTGAAAGACGACCTATATATACCATTTCCGAACATCTATCGACTGTGGCAACTTTTTCTACAGATCGTAACGTCGAGCCGTTTAAAGCAAAATCGTTCTCATTACAAAGTAAAGTTCTACCTCCTATACTGGTTCCTCCGAGCTTTTTTTTGCAACTTACGTGAATCGTGTAAAACTTCAACTGTAAAGCCCGCGGGCGTCCATCGTTTCGTGCAATTTATAGAGATGGTGGCAACTTTTCAAACTATCAAGGCTGCTGCAACGGCGGATTGTCGCCGATCGCGATTTCCGAGCGCGCGTTGCTGCAATCGCGCCAATTATAATAAGAATTTACGAGCGAGACTAAGCGACCGCGCTGACTATCGATAAAGTGCCATCGCCGGAGACGTCCGATCTCTTTCCTTCCTTCTCGAAAACATCCGATAGATTTACGAGGGTAATTACGCGCTTTCTTCCTGCGGCTATTCCACCACTCCGCGCAAATGCACTGTCCATTCTCTTCTCCCACCTTTATTCATCTTATTCTTTTTCCTCTCCTTCTTTTCGCACACGTTAGCACCCACTAACTTTACGATCGCACCACTGATCTATCGACGTCATCTAGTATTTGAACATACATAACCACCGAGCACTCCTATTACTTCAGCGTACTCCTATTACGATCAAAATGCAACCCAAGTGCATTAGCGGAGCACAGAAAATGATAATGGAGAGGTGTACCGCGGACCAAAAATTTGTATACTAACTTTAGTAGCATCTAAGTACTGATGATAATAATACAGAGTATATATTCACAGAAATACATTATTAAATAAAATAAGAATTACATTAAATACGATAAAGAAAGTCATAGATATTTTAGAATAATATACTATATATTCTTTTTATTCAATCAATTTATTTCAGATATGACTGCGCACCTTTCTTTCTAATCTAATTTAGGGGAGAGTTATTAGCGTTTCAGACTGACTGTGTTGAAAGTCCGAAAGTTATCGGTGCGCAGTCATATTTGAAATAAATTAATTTTTAATAACAAGAATATATAATGTATTATTCGAAAACAACTAACTTTGATCGATCATGGCTTTCTTTATCGTATTTGATGTATTCATATATACAGTCGTTCTTAAATCTTATAATGTAAATAAGAATTACATTATTAAATAAAAAGAAAATACATTGTTAAATAATTCTTGTGAAAATTTCAAGTTCTTTCTGTAATATATTCATGCGCAATTCGTTACAAGTAATTTTCTCGCTTCAGAAAATTTAAATTGGATTAATCAACTTTTAATTATTATCCATTGCGGAATTACGTTAACCTAAGTAATGTTACATCCATTAACTCGCGTTCTGAAATTTCTGCTAATAATTTTAACTCTCGACCCGTAATTTCTCGACTTTGTATACTAAAATTCCACGGTAGATTTAGATTCAATTCTAACATTCCAACGGTAAAATTCAACCGGCCTCTTAAGCCCGTTATATTTCACGTCGGTTTGGAAAACAATTCAAAAATTTTTTAAGACATAATACGTTTACGAAAGTCGATTCGTTTTTCGCCTTTCCATTAATTATTAACGAGTGCACTAAATCCCCAACAAATCGGCAATTGCGATACGTACGTACCGTCGTAAATTATCACACCGGTATAACCGGACGGTTCTTACAAATCCTACGATATATTCGTTCAATCGTAAACCAGAGCGCACGCGCGCGCAGGCATAAAACGTGGCTGACAACTGTTATCTATATGTAAACGATTTTACGTGCTAGATTATTAATTATACGAACGGCTAGGTTGCAACTAATTCACGCGTCACAATGATCCTTGATTTATGATGCATCGAGTCCGGAATTCACTCCATGAATCAAAATGATCGTAGACACCGAATATACCGACCCGTCGAGTTGTCACGAGACGGGATATCGACTTTAATGTGGTTAAGTTTAATTACGCTAATTATTGCAGGACTACGCGCAATGCCTTAGGCATCACGAAATAGGGAGGCCAAACGTGAACAACATATAACATCTCCCGGCAATTTCCTCAATTTGCTCTCTAATCTCTTAATTATATGCATATGAAGTTGCTACTCTACATAGCAGCTGCCTCTATCCAAAATAAGCAAAGACATAATCACCAACATGGCCAATTTTAACTTTCCACATTCAATCTTCAGGGAGGTAATATTAAATATTATAATTTTATGGTACACTTCTCCGTTAGCGTATGAATTGAAAAGCAAATAATCAAAATCACAGAAAATTCAATATGTCTCTCCAAATAAAATATTTATCAACATAAAATTAAATTATTTTATTTTTCAGAATATATAAAGATTATAAATCTTTAAAAATTACATGTTTCCATGTTTAAGATTATGTATGAATGCTTTTATAAAATCTTTTGGTATTCAATATAAGTTTGTGAATCATTTAATAATCATCCTTTGATAATTTGCAAAATAAAAATTAAAACTGATATAATTTTTGATATTTTCTAATAAATTTGAAATATATTTTAACAAGTTCAAAATACATTCCAATAAATTCAAAAAAATATTTATGTCAATTTTAAATACATATCGTATGATTATATAATAATATACTATTGGGTCATTTAAAAAGTATCCGCGGTTTTTTCATTCAAAAATTGAACAAAAAACCGCGGATACTTTTTAAATGACCTAATATATAAATATATTTTTTGACATGATAATATATTTTTTCAATTAAATATGTATGATCCATATAAAAATAAATGCATCTGAATAAATTATAATTACAAAAACGAAAAACTCACGCAATTGTGTATGCATTAATTTACAATTATTAAAATTATATAAAATATTCGTATAGTCTTTGCCAGAAGTACATAGCATCCTCCATTTATTACATATTCTTGAGAAAGGAGGTAAGAAAAACCAAAGGAAAAACAAAATATTAAAATTGTTGTAAAAAAAATAAGTATTATTTTTCAATAAAATTTTTTTAAAATAATTATTTTCCATTAGATATAAATTCACGTCAATTTGTAAGAATGCTTTGTACTTATAGTCAAGGCTATAACTTCGGTCATAAATCAAACATTTCATCGGCATTGAAAAACTGAAAAGATTCGGCACTAATCATATGTGGAAAAAGTTCAATAAAATTAATTGAAACTGTGATATTTTGTAGCTTATGCTGATCAAAAGTTTTTACAGGCACAAAACATTTAAAATCGGACAGATTTTACTATAGCACCATCTGAAAGCTGCTATTTTGAGTCTAATTTTGGATCTATCATATTCAAATTTTAACTGTTTAAATATTTATACAATTATTAGAAATAGGAATATATAAAATATTAGAAATAGAGGAAATATATAAATATTAGAATTTTAATCTATCAGAAATCCGGAGTAATCGATTCTGAAATTTTAATGCTTGCTGAAATGTTAATACTATTAAAATATTAATATATTCCTTTTCCTAATATTTCTTTCATTGTAAGCAGTCCCTTAAACATACATATATTTATTATTAAGTAGCTTTCTGTTTCTCTCTCTCTCTCTCTCTCTCTTTCTCTCTCTGTATGCGTGCGTGCGTATGTGTGTGTGAATGTGTATGCGCAAGGAGGAAAGGATGGTATACTTATGACTGGTTCAGAAATTTCATCCGGGTGCGGCCAGGGATCATATACTTGTTTAACGTTAACATGGTGAACCACAGGGATAAAATGATATCTGAGTAAACACATCTGGATGAAGTTTCTAAATGCAATGGGTATGTTTGAGACAAACCGCTTACTGAGCGCTCATTGAGTAAAAATTGACAAAAAAGGGATTAATATGCTTATTTATTATAATATTCATAATAGAATAACTTATCTATTATAGATAATCTTTAATATTACATTTCTTATTTATTGTTTATTATTTCTCTAAAGCCGTGAGAACGTGAGCGTTCAGAGAGCGATGTGAGCATGATTTTATTATCGTTCATATCGCTTACTGAGCGCCACACAACTTTAGAGAAATAATAAACAGTAAGTAAAAAATATAATATTAAAGTTTATGAGATAATTCTGCATTATAAATATTATAATTAAAAAAATATATATTAATTTTTTTTTGCCATCTTTTGCTCAGTGAACTATTCGTGTTGAATACATGTATATATATATACAGATATATATATATATATATATATATATATATATATATATACATGTATTAATATGTGAACATTTATGTCGATGGCTATTTTGATATCATTATAATATATCTGACATTATTACTCTTTATTTCATCTTATCAGGTCATCTGTATCGGAGCAAAATTTCACTCGTCGAGTACGCCGATAAAGTACGTGCCAAAATTAGATAGTTTCATCAATTATTATTGCCATTTCCCTTTTTTAATCATATACCAGAAAGTTGAAACTAAGTAAAATTACGATGGAAAATTACGATATAATCCTTTAATACAAGCGTAAAAACGCGAATGACCTCATAGCTCATAGAAACAAAAAATGACGAGAAGTAAAGGTAAAGGTAAAGTTACATAATACTATGAATACCCATGGTTCTGTATAAATGCTTATTCAGTTAAATAACAAACTGTGTCCTGTAGATAAAGATGCTTATCAGTATTTCGATCAGACCCAAAATAGTAATTTTCAAAATGGTGTTACAGCAAAACCTCTATTTTCGATGGCTGTTTATGAAGACCGAAATGAAAACTTTTGATCAATATCTCATAGACTACAAAATAAAATATCACAGTTTCAGTTTAACTGAAATCACTTCCAATTTGAACCGATGTAACTAAAATCACTTTTTTAAATGAGTTTTAGTTTGGAGTTCTTTATCAAAATTGCACAGAGAAAGGACGGTCTTGCTGTATTAAAAAATTCAACTAGATACAAATCTGTAATAATTTTGTTAGACCATCAAAATAATTATGTAGGACACCCAACCTGGTTGCTAAAATATAAAATCTCTTCGCAATACATCATGCTTGAGATTCTTACTAAAATTAATTTTAATAGTACAACAAAATTATTTTTAGATCCTCTGTATCCAGTTAAATTTGTGAAGATTTCAGCAAAATCGTACTTTCCATGTATAGTCGACCTTCAACTGCCATGTACGGAAAAATGACTCACCCAAATGATCGGTGCCCGCCACCCGATGAGCCCGAAGAAGCAGCATACACACCGCCAGCAAGATCATGACTTTCCCGGTTGCGTCACTGGTTAACATCATCGTTGCACTGATCAGTCAGTCTCTTATATCAACACCATACGTCACCAACATGTCACATCACCCGCACTTTGGTCATCGAACACTACCGGATCGTGATATATCTCCGCGAGCGTTCAACGAGGAGTTACCCGCCGCGAAGTCGTCGAACTCGAATCGATCATTTCCGGCCAGTCCGTTTCGATTAAGCTTAGCGGCACCGATTTGCGTCGCGACGAATCATGGTTCTCTATCTCTTTCTCTCTCTTTTTCAAAAAGTCCGCGACGTTCGATTCTTACACTCGCGCACCGTGTCTGCGTGGACGATCACGAATCTCGAATCCGAATCTCACTGACCGTCACTTAAGATCGTCAAATCGTGCGACGCAACTAACGTCTCGCTTCGATCCTTCTCATGAGGTACAATTCGAGCGCAGATGTCATCCATGCTGCGAAATTATTGAAACCACTAAGACCACACGACGCGACTCGACTACTAATCCCGTGATGTGCAACTGTTCCGACAAACCGGCATCGAACGCCTCGGCGTCCCGGTGATTCGAAGCAACGTTCATGCGGCACTTCGTCACGGAGTATACGGGGTATCGGCTAATTTCACATCGTTCCTCGTTTGTTCCGCTCGCTGCCGAATCTCCGGAATCGGAAATACAAGATTTTACTCTGAAGAAGGAGACACTCCCGTATACGAAGATCGAGGGGCCGGAATGACACTGTCACGCGCGAGAGCTCTTAACGAAAAGACATACACATTATTCGGTGATCGGCGCGCGACTGAAGCGGGAGGTTGGTACTTTTGAAAGTGGGGTAGCGCGGCGCGCTACGTCACACGACTCGTGCGCATGCGCGTAACTGCTTCGCAGTTCGCTTGTTCGCCCCTCTTCGCTCACGGCCGCTCCCTTCCCCGCGGGCCGTATCAGCCGAATTTTCGACACGCCTGAGATGAGTGTGACCTCGCGCGCGATGTGTTGTATCCCTGTTAAAAACATAAATACGTACGTACGCATACGCATAGCCGGGTTTGGTAAACGATACGAACACGAGATTTAACTTCCGATTGAACGTAATGACCACGGCTGTTTTCACATGTCTCTCCGGTTTTCGAAAACGAAAACTTTTTGAATTGATTTCCGATTCTCCGACAGAGAAATCATGAAAAGAATCTCCGACTAATCGCTGTAAATTTGGAGCTTCTTTTTTAAAGAAAGTGATGATAGTGTACATATAACGTCGGTTTATTTGTTTCAAATTGTTATATCTCGAAAAAGAAAAATTGTACTAAAACGAAGTAAAATGCATTTTAACTTTTTATAGACATACATTTTTTTTTTACTTCGTAGGCACTCAGGATCTTTTTTGTTCAGTGTAAATTTTTTTATTGTTCTAGGCTTTCAAAAAATTTTTAAAAATTCAAAATTATTTTTTAACATCGCTGCTCTCTGTGCTATATTGTCAAAAAATTATTTAATTTAAATATTAAAATCTATATTTTATAAAAATTGAAATTGAAAAGTCAGTAGGCTTATGAAAGTTAAAACTAAAAGTTAATACAATACTTTGGCATTAACAAAATTCAGAAAGAAAATTTACTGATGTTACAATATCACGAAAACTCTCAAAATCACAGCTTTTGATCATTTGTCTTATAATTGTTGCGTACAAAATTTTCTCAAAATTGTGATAATCAAATTTGGAAAACGGATTCGTGTTTAGCACTTAAAATATTACAGGAAGTTCATTCAGATGATTCAAAAGTATAAATTCGCAAGTTAATGTAATTATTGACCCAACGCTCGTGGAAATAGAATAGACTAATAAACCGAATGAAATAATCTTGTGAACCACTTTACGATTTTCGCAGTAATTAACGGAAAGTTAACTCTCCATTAACAATGTCCAAAATTTTCATGCTTTGTCCTCAGTTTTTAAACTTTAGTGCAGATTTTTATATTGTTCCGAGCTGCATAAAAATCTGAAAGAATTTTTACATATTTGTAAAAGCTAACAACGAATTGTTACTATCACAGAAATTAGATTATATTTTATTTATTTTTTATAGATTAAAATTTTTTTTTTATAGATTTAAATTTATCTTCTACATTTCACAATCAACGAATCGACTGTGCCTTTAAAGTTCAACATTGTCGGCAAACGACAAAAATTTTCGAATTTAACGTTCGTCTGCACGATTCAATGACAAAAAATAATCCAACGTTTCCTAGATGCGTGACGTGGCAGTAAGAAGAGCTTTCTCTGTAAACAACAACGTGTCGATCGTACATCAATAACGATTGTTTTTTTATAGTACACCTCTTTACACTACCAAGTCTCGCGTTTATTGTAAATGCTTTCCATTTAGTAACACAAACATCGTTTTATATATCTTCCTTGATATTTTAATAAATAACAAAATAACACTTGTATCGATTTGTATCACCGAATGGAAAGCATTCTGTATAGAAATCGTGAACACTAAGCTCTCTTTTGTCACCGAATCGCATGGACGCATACTAATTAGCAGATTCGATTTTTATTAATTAATTTTTCGTTAACTATTGCGAATCATAAAATGACACAGGATTTATTCAATTTTTTCAATTTAGTTTATGCAATTTAATCCATTCTATTTGTGTAAATAACTATCAGACATCCCGTATAACAAGAATCAATAACTGCATTCAGCAGAAAAAGCAGCTTAGCGTATGTCGTAAGATTCTTTAATAAAGATTCTAAATTTTAAAAAATTTGTTTAATGTGATTATACATTTAGATCCAGCAACTAGATAAGAGCAAAATTAATCAAATTAAAAAATTTTACGACGATCGCAAAGTGAAAAGCTGTCTTTTCTGTTGGTACAGAGAATGGAAGCAAATTAAGCAAATTATCTCGTACAAAGCATATGTGTATATACTTCCTCGACTTCCTCGTAATTTCCGACATGTAACAGTGGTTTGTTATGATATTGGCATCAGTTATATGACGCAGTGAACGCTCGCTTGTTTTGATTTGACTAGTGGCGGTTCCCTCACACCAATTTCACGGCGTCTCGTTTCACTGTACGCTTCGCGTTCACGTCTCGGCTTTCCACCTTCATTGCGTTTACGTCTGCCGGGAGTACCGAATCAAAAACGACCCGTCGTTCGGATTAATGGATACACGACAGCAATTAGAACATCTCTTGATTCACGACTGTTGCGGTCTCGCGAGAGGCTGCCGCGCCGCGCCGCACCGCCCCGCGCCGTACCGCCCGCTCGCGCGGAACAGTGTGAAGTTGCTGCGCATTTCGAATTTTTCCGTTGAGTGTATACGCAGTACGCGACGCGAACGAATGTAATGGAGCGAGACATCGCGCCCTACGATCACCGTGCCGTTGTGTTGTTTACGCTTCAGATATGTATGTCGCACTGTCGTCGGGAGTAACGACGCGACGAACGATTACCATGACGCGTTAATTAAAACCGCGGAGTCACGATTATAATCGCCTGTTCAATCGATCTGCATCCACGCGAGTGAGTGTCTGAAACGGTTAAGAGTGAGGCAATGTCGACGTGTCGTTCACATCGCTTGGTAAGTAAATCCATTTACTGTATTAATTCGTTAATTTTGTTAATAATAACTTGATGCTACGTCATACGCGTGATTACGTTTGACGAACGGCATCGTAGAGATGGTAATTTTCAATGTAATTAATCTTTATGTAGATAGGCGATTTAAGGTTATTTTAATATTTGTTGCAAATTGATAGGTATTTTAATATTTGTTGCAAATTGATAGATGTTCAGAGCTCCCTGAAACATTTTAATTTTATAATTATATTTTTTACTAGTATATTATGTTACAGTTAAATTTACATTAATTACATCTTTATGAGAAAAATGTAAAAATAATGAACTTTAAGATTTCCGATCAATTTTTTGAACACTTTATACTTTCCTTTTCTAAAAGATTTTAAAGAAAATTATATCTCAGATACTGTAGCCACATGGAAAAAATAATTATACTAAAATATTATATCTTAAATATTTAACTAGATACAAATTTGAAAATAATATTATTGGACAATTAGAATATTTATGTAGAAAACTCAAGCATAATGCTAAAAAAATTTTTACAATCAGCTTGAGTATTCTAAATAATTATTTTCATAATCTAACCAAATTTTTTACAAATATATATGTATAACTAAATTTTTAAATGCTTTGATAAAATCGTTTTTTTTTTCGTATATTCTACTTACTCACTTAAAGGCTAATGGTACGAATAAAAAGAAAAAAAGATATAATAGAAAAATAATAAATATAATTGCAATTTTCTTTGAGAATACATACATATGATTAAAAAATATTAATTTTTCAAATATTATATTTCTTATTCTATAGATTTTATTTTTTACGAATTATAATTAATTGTTATGAATAATTGTTATGAATTATTATAAATAATTGTTATGAATCTTGTGGGGAATCTCATAATTTTCATTATTTATCTAAATGTCATTCTCTATATGTAACTTTATATTTAAAGTTAATAACATTTAAAAAATTGGAAAGATAGAAATAAAAAACGATATCAACATTTTTACGATTTTAACTACGAAATCGACATTTGAAACATGGTGTTCTATAAAAAAAAGCTTAACACAAGCTAATCTGATACACTGTAACAGAGTAATCCGATACACTTTTCCGATGTGCATTCATCGGAAACCAATATTTCTTAACTCTCATAATACTGTTTAAAATTACATAAGTGAAATATTTCATAATTATAACAGAATAATTGGAATATATAATAATAATAATAATAATAATAATAATAATTGGGATGTACCTATAATTATAATGTAATTTATTTATAGTACATAATATCAGAGATGGCAAAGAGTTTATTATTTGTAATGTCATTATCGTTACTGTTACTTTTTTATAATAATTTGATAAAGACATTATAATTTTTTATGAAGATAATAATAATATTAGGATTGGATTATTTTTAAAAAGAACGCTTAATAATAATGAATTATTTTCAAAAGTGATTGTTCCAAAACGTTATTATTATCGTCATAGAAAGTTGTAATATCATTACCAATCATTATTATAAAAAAGTAAAGATAGCACCGTTATAAATAACACGTTACTTGCTATCTCTACCTAATAAAATATATCATAATGAATTAATATCAATATATTGTTTTAATATAATATATAATAATTATATGTACATGTAATGCATATTATAATGTTTTACATTGAATAACAATCCCAATTTAAATATTTAACGATATTATTGAACGAAATTTGCAATAAATACAGCATTATGTTTATTAACTAATAGATCATATCTCAAAATTATTGAGTAATATTTCAATTATAGATTCTTTAATCAATTTGAAATGAGTTTTTTAGCAAAAAAGTTCTGTTTATTTTTCGTATCTGATATTTTTGTGAGCAAAAATTCTAAATTAAAACTCTCACAAAGTAAAGGTTGTTTAAAATTAATTAACAAGATTATTTAGTGAAACTGTATTTCTGAAACTTGTGATTTATGAGAATAGCGCTTATCAATTGTTTTATAATTTAAAAACCATTGCCTCGATATTTTCATCGAAGGAATGTAAATTTACAAGTTAAGTTCCAAATATCTTTGAATAAAACATCAATTGGTTTTTTGGGGGGGTTTTTTTAAGTTTTAATAAATACTAAATTTTGAGGAATTGATGTAATATGCAATATGAGAGCAAAGTTTGAAGTAGAACTAGCATATACTGTCGACAGCATATACTGCATGCGAAGGGAATACGTGATGGACTTCTTCGAAAACATGACCTAAAGGTCCAAACCTTACCTATCTATCTACCTACATCCGTTATTAGACATGCGTGCTTCAGGATATGATTCACATACTGCATTCCGAATCTCGGAGCCTGTGGTCACATACTGAGACGTTAAGTACGAGGGCGATTTGCAGCTGACACGATCGTGCGGCAGATAAATGACATTCTGACGCACAGCTCCATTACTCTATGTTAGATCGCATTGCGGATTTTATCGATATGTAATTCTCTCCTGCAACTTAGAAGGTGCAAATAGATTTGCAATCTACCTTTCATTACTCTTTCTTCCGGACGATGGAAACGCGCAAACAGTCGTTCTGCTGAGAGATAAGCTGCACAAATTAGCTTTTTCCATCGTTACTCTCTAAGGTTCTTTTTTTTTCTTTAGTTCGTTTAACGTGTTCCTTCGTTGTAGATTTTAATCTAAACGTATAATTCTCTTTATCAACTTCTGTATTACTTTCACGTTGCAATACACGAGATGAATAACGAAACGGATATCATTTACGTTTGAGATTAAAACTGCGAAAACACTGTTATGGAGTAATTTCATTACCTTTCTTGTTATAAAAAGTAATAAAAACAATCTTATGTTATTATATGCTGTTACTACATTATTGCTGTTAGTTTTTATTATTGTATTGAAACGGACGATTTCGCTGAAGTATCTAAAAATTTAGCTAAATACAAATCTGAAAATAATTATGTTTGACCATCAAAATAATCACTGGTCGACAAAAATTCAATCTCTTTTTGATCTTAAAGTACATGAAGCTATTTCTAGTAACAAGTCAAAAATCTTTTGAATGCGCTGATTACGAATGTGGCCCCAAAAATTCTTATCACATCAACGTATCAAAATCTACAAAAAATAACTTCGTTTACTTTAAGGCCAAAATGGTATCGATCAGTGTTATGTAGGACACCCAAATTGATTGTAGAATATCAAAACATTTTTTTGCAGCATTGCTCGTCATGCTTTGAATTCCTACATAATTATTTTAATGATTCAACAAAATTATTTCAGATCTATATCCAGCTAAATTTTTAAATAATTCAGTAAAATCATTCTCTTTATGTACTAATTCTAATTTTTTTTTAAGCATCTCTCAAATATTTTTTTTGTAAGGCATCTTTCAAAATAATTTTTTATCAAAAGAGAGAATCTGAATATCTCAAACAAAACGCTAAAATCAATTTTGGATTCAATTAAACTCAATCTGCGTTTTATGAAATATATATTTGTGCTGTAGAGATCAATTACACGCAATGAAAATGTAAGAACAGACTTTCTTCTGAATGTATCGCGCCATGATAAAGATAACAAACAGCATTAGTAGCTTAAGTGTAGGGGCCATGTGCGTCGAAGTACAACGCGCAAGAACAATCTAAGTATACGCAGGAAATGTCTGCTCGACGCGCGTTGGGTTTAATCTTATTCATCTAGCTATCTAAAGACACAACATCAGAAAGAATAGATATTGTAAAGAAACTCTCAAATTCTGTCACAGAAAGAAATTCAAGAACGCGATTCTGAATAGAAATGATAGATTCTACTTATTCCTAAAATATTATGTTAATTATACTTACAGATTCGTCCATGCATGTTAGGTAATTGCGTAAATTACTTCGTTCCATATTGTTTCTTGTTCAAACTTCATGTAATCGACACGTGCATATATCTGTTGAAGTTGAAAATAACAAATAAATATTACGAGAACATAAGACTAGATAGTTGTAGATATGTTTTCTAAAATAATACTCATACCTCTCTCTAGTGAGAGTTTCTATAAATTACCGATTAATGATTTATGAAAGAATATATATTTATTATAGTAAAAATTTTTTACTTTCGCAATAAATCAAATGTTATTTTCACTATTACTAATAAATTTTGCTGTTTGTAACTAATATTGCCATCATAATATTAGCTGTGCAATTCCGTAAATGACATGAAATAGAAGTCGCCAGTATTAGAAATCATACAGCAAGAAGTAGTAAGCAAGCATTTTTGAGAAAATTGTTTGGCAACGTTCGAAGGATGCAGACATAACAAAGTATGAAGACAAAGTAGATAATATAGAAGAACACAAGACTAACTTCGTACGTGAAAAATGCATTCTTATAAGTTTACCGTTGCAACTTCTTTAGGAAATTTTATCGAACATGTTTCGATTATAATTTTTTTTATTGAAAAAAGATTTAGATAGTACATTTGTTAACCAAATAATTTGTTTCTTTTTACTTCTTTTTTTATCAATCCTAAAAATTCTAATAAATGCATAACGACAAACACAAGCATTAACTATTTATAGAGATAAATTATGAATTTTAAAATTCTCTCGTTGTAAAATTTAAAATTTCGCCCACACAAGTACGTACAAATGTTATTCTTTAGATTAAAAAATATCTCTGGTATATGTTTTCTGAATTTGAATATTGTTTCCATAATCTTGCGGATTCAAAATATATGAAAACGTGCATGTAATACACATATTTAAGATTTAAAACGATATCTTACAAAGTGGAACAACGAAGATAACATTATTAATTCGTAAAACTTCAAAATGTTATTCACGATATTATATTAGTTTTACTAAAAACATTACTATAGCAACCTCATAAAGTGTATTCTGAACACTCTGAGCACTTTCTATATTTATTATTTTATCCAGCTTGGTTCGATATTTTAGCTTATTACTTCTCCGTTCTTTCGGGAATGTTACATCTAAATTACTAAAATAATATATAGCGCAAAGATAGACAGAGATCTATAGTTTTATACGAGTTCCGCAAATTTATTTTATAAAATTGATTTTATTATTTTATGACTACATATAAATGAAAACTGTTATATAGTTTTTACGTAATTATATAACAATTTACAGATATTTATTTGAATCAATAATAGGTGTCAATAGGTATATATTATCCAAATTCAACATTTTATAAAAAATTATATTAAATTATTATCTTATATTACACACACACATACACACGCACACACGCACACATTCTCTACTCTCCCACCCTCCCCCTTCTCTCTCTCTCCCTCTCTTTTTTTCTTTCTCTCATACACACACATACATTAATAACTGTACAATATTATTAAAGAAATCATAATTTGAAATGGTAATTATAGTACTTCATTTACATTAGCCGTCAGCAATCAGCTTAGAAGATCATATTAGCAAAATGCTATATTATTATTTAACTTTACACGAAATATATACAGCCAAATAAAATATTAACTAATAAATAACACACTCAAATATTCATGTGATAATACGCTCAAGTTTAAGAAGAATAAGCAAATATCCCACACAGCACAGAAGCTTACATTAATATTGCAACACATTAACATTACACATTAATATTACTGCAATATTTCTGGAACGTTGCAATGTTGCTGCATCATCTGTGCTGTATGAGATATATGTAATTAAATATTAAAATGTACTATAAAATATTTTTAAATAAATACTTTCAAGTGAAAATGCGTTATAATAAATGCTGATCATTAGTGTATTGGCATATTAGCGTCATGGTGTAATGGCGAGTTACTGAGCAAATAATTCCATAAATAATCACTAGAATTTGCCATCTAATAGCAAATATATTAAGAGAAGCCATTATATCTACACTGACCATAATATCATCTCTTCTACAAAAATACATTTTATGCATTGTAAAGGTAAACATCGTTTTCTATTGATCTCGTTTTTTTGGTTGATTTACAGTTTTCAAAATGCAAGGCATAATTTTTCTGCGTGTTTTTTTTTTTAAATAACGATATCGCATGAGTTTGCAAAAATTTATCGAAGCTTCGAAGAATATTGTGAGTTGGATAATGATGCAACCTCAGCGTGCATATCAAAGTTTCTTCTTCTAAATAAGAACGAGAAAATAAACTCGTGAAATATTTACCGTGCTCCCAAAACGATATTCTACTTAGTCATAGCTTGTTATCAGAACAGGACGACAAACGTATCTCTCTCGACAGACAACGTGTTCATTGATTGAGTTTGCTTCCCTCCAAAGGCTTATGAGAATCAATGTTCAGCCACTTTAATGTAATGCTATCCTATTGAACTACAAAGCTGAACTATCAATGTGTGTGTTTGTGTGAATTTGGATTGAAACTCATGAATCACAATCCATAAAGCTTTTGCGAAATTACTATTATAAACGAATAAATAATTAAATATTCCTATAGCGTTTGAAAGTAGAAAATAATAAAAAAATATAATTTAATTATAAATATATTAACCTGAGAAATTCAAATTAAATATATTATTTAAAAGCATATTCAAAAATATAAAAAAAAACATAATTTGTGAATATAAAAAATATAATAATTTTTTTAAACATTAAAAAAAAGATTAAACATACATAACTTAAACGAGAAATAAAGTAATAAATAAATTTTATTATATGTATTTTCGTTAAAATCACGATATTATGAGTAATTATTTACGGCAATTCAATATGCTGAAAGTTACTGCAATCAAAGCTGTATATTGATACATGCACAGTTTTATGTCTCTTATTGGTTTTATAGATATTTATTATTTATTTACTGCATATGCAAAATATCAGATTAAATTATTTTGTAAATGCACTGTTTTACGTTTGTCAATTTTTTAAAAAAGAGTCTTTTATGGATGACATACGAGACTTATCAACTAAATAAATTATATTTGAAACTTACTATCCGTGAAATTAAATTAATTTATATTTAAATGCGATACAAAAATCGATAGAAAATGTTATAAATATTTTTCCTCTTATCGTGTTTTGCTTGTTATAATCCCAACATATTATTTTTGTAAAATGTGCTCCGTGGAATTTTCGTTGATTATTCGTAAAATCTCTTCGTTTGCAAAACCGTCGACAGTGCAACCATTTGACTCAATATGTCAATTACGAAAAGCAAACGAGACACGTAAATCATCGTTACGACTAAACTCTCTCGTGATGCCGCATTCACGAATAAAAAACGCGAGAAAAAAAATACTCTCCATTCGTTTTAGCATTACACGTTAATCCGACACACATCGAATATTGGCTACCGTTTCCAAATACACCAACGGCTTGAAAGAAAGCTTTTTATGATCCCGAGGGTATGCACGAACCGTTGAATTGCAGGAAATACAAGGCTGATAGACTCTCTTCCCAAAATAACGCGGTAAAAACTCGCGAACACAATTTCATCACTTTCTTTCTGTCATTAAACATTTTTTCTTGTATCAGAATATTGAATTATTTTTTGTCCTCACAAAGTTTACATTATAAATAATTTTCTATCACTTATTTATCTTCTATTTTTTTAATCGATTCATTAAGCATCAATTATTATGTTAATGGAAGAAAAGAACATCGTATTGTATAGAAAGATTATGTTTTGTACATATAAAGATGCTCCCCCCCCTCTCTCTCTCTCTCTCTCTCTCTCTCTCTCTCTCTCTCTTTTCTTCCTTTGAATAAGTCGACCCATCAAAGGCAACATGGTATGGCAAAGCTGCATATGTAAAACAAGAAAACGCGCGATGTATGAAAACTTCGTGACCTGAAGATCGATGAGCTTTGAAGTTGAAACACTTTACATCACTTTTATACGAAAAAGCATATTTGCAAAATTCATTATTGTTAATAGCAAAAATTTCTTGTAACATTTTTGAAGCGTTTAATTACTATTCAATCATTTTTTTTTGTTATACTTATAACAAAAGAGAGATTTCTTTGAGCTTTTTAAATCAAGAATAAACAAAGTCAGATGAATAGAAAAAAATATAGCGGTCCGTAAATAAGAACAATTACAATAAACTATAAAAAAACATTGAAAATGTAGCAAAATAAAATTAGACTGAAAATATCTCTTGAGAAATTTGCATATTTGTGACTTTCCGGTGTTTTTATTATTTATGTGTCTAAATTTAAGCACGCTCTAAATATTTTAAGAAAAACAAAAATTAAATAAATATATGATTTCATATCTTTTAGTATTTTCTAATTTCCATATTTTGTTTCATATAAATATTTATATATAATCCGAGAAAAATTGTAATATTTAAACTATATAAAGTTCATAATTATTATTAATATCTAGAATGTCATCCTCTTTTAAATATTTAATTTCCTTATAGTAGCTAGTCTTATACGATACATCTTTAAATATAATCGAAGATGTTAAGACGATATTACCGAATTGGCTAAATTTCTTCGTATTATCGTTATGAGATTACGATGTGTACTTATAGATAAAGAATTTATTTCTAAGTCGAGTAAAATTTATTATTGCATATGCTAACATATAGACCTGTTGAATTTTTTAATCGCGACTTAGGATGATATAGAATAACGCAATTGATTTTGCGAATATATTAGTGATTTTATCGACACAAATACAATTTTACTTCTACCGATAAGTAAACCGACAGTAGAATTAAATCATAATAAAGGAGACCAAGCGTCCATCTTTGTCGTTCTCTTTACCGCGCGTACGGAGATCTACGTTTTCACGCTCCGTAAATTCGGCCCTGAGAATTTTTCATAAATTAGACAGGTGACGGTGGCATTAAAGTCCGCGGGAAAATTCCAAGAAGCCCATAAATAAGGAAAACGCTCGCTTCTACGTCGTCTGTTCTTTCAGCGCCTCGGTTAGTTTACACGGCATGACATCGAAGAGAATGGACTGCAAAGTCAAAAGATGGGAAAATTGCAGAATTGAAAGGAAAAAAAGAGATGAGAAAAACAAGATGTGCCGGTAGAAAAATTTGCGCTCTTTAAATCATATTTACATCTTCTGTTTTTCTCGCAAACAAAACGTGAAAGCTAGAAAGGAACAATTATTGCGTCTTGTTCGCAAACTGTATTAATAGAAATTTCTTTTTTTTCTTTCTTTACTTATTCTTTAGTCTTTAATCTAAATATAACTTTTTATTGAAGCATGAATCTTTTCTTCCTGGAAACATTGTCAATTTGAACAATGTAAACTTTAATCATATTACGCTTATTGTCCGATTAATTAGCAAAATAGCTTTGAAAGTTGAGTTGTTCGTATAATCAAACAAGTAATTGTTTATTTGATTATTTGAAATTGGATTAATTGAATCTTTAATGTTTTTATGTTGCAAAAATCTACTAACATTATTTTATATCAATAAATTTGTAATCTTAGATAAATAATTAAAACATTTCAAAATTAATTAGTAATTTAAACAGTAAAAAGTTTTATACAAAGAGTGATTGCAAATTTATTTTGCGGTCTTCGAATCGAACTGTAAACTAAACAATGCTATATGATGTAATATTAATTTTAGAAAAAATTTAAGTTGAGCATAGCAATGATTTTACGAATCAAAATAGTCAATGTATATTTTTCATATTAGTATATTTTTTTATTTCAAAATGGTCAAATTACTAATTCTTTTATAAAATTTCAAGGCAAACAACATCCTAAACATTTTTTCGTATCTGCATTCATTTTCGCGAAATTCAGCGAAGACTGTTTACCTCTTTAAAAAATTAAGTAACAGGAGATATTAAAAAACCATTCTGACTGATTCTAATAAAAAATCCCATTGTTATTAAAGAAATATTAACTTCCTTTTTGTATCTACGTAGAGTTTAAACAATATTGGAAATAGTAATTAAATCATTTTGACTTCCCTGCAAAGCTATTTCTGTGTTTAACTTAATTAAATTCTTTTTTAGTCTCATATATCATTATTTAACATACAATTCGATCCAAAATTCAAGGGTCTCAAAATACATATAAGTTAAAAACGTATTTTTGGGGTGGTTCTTTTGAATTGTTCGAAGAATCGGCAAATAAACAATTGTTGATCACTCACTTGATCCGAGTTTCCGATTTCCATACAAATATGATTTTCGAAACGTCATTGAAATTTTTTAAATTAACGGATACACACGATACCACTGTAAATTCGTACGAAATGCAAGAGATGCGCGATTAAATTGCAGTCGTGCGCATAAAGTGCCAATTATTCTTGTCTAGCTACAACGACGGCTGCTAGTTACGATGCATCGGGTGCCTCGACGGCTGTTTTCCGCGGGATGCGAATCCACGTGCGCACTCTCGCGAAAAGTAGAGCGGAAGGAAAGTGGGTGGTTTTGAGGGACGTATCGGTGTATAAAGTGTCGAGAGGACATCCTTAACGAGAATGCTCGTGCGAATTGCGACCCGTGCGGTGAACCACTGGCGAGAATTTCGAGAACCCGCTGATACTTGAATACTTTCGCGTGAGTATCCGATCGATAATCGCGAATACGAGAGTTACCCATGAGAGTGGCAATTATTTTGGAGAGTTGTTGCGTTGTTTATAGAACTAGTAAACTGAATACAAACATTATAAACAATGCAATACACAATTTTCATCGACATGTCGACAGTGACATGAAGAATTCGTGATAATTGCATTTAATTACACAACTATTCGGGTGCGTGTGAATTTTACGCAAACAGGAAAAAATTAAAACAAACAGTAATTATTATTCGGCTCGCAGCTCATCGATGTGCGAACAAGTTTGAAAATTGAAGCAAAATACAATTTTTCACGAATAGAATGTCCAACGCGACGCGCCGATGCGTAATAATATGAACGATAAATTCCACGCGCGCAGCGTGCTCTCGGCGCACCTCTTGGATGCTCTAAGTAAAATATTTTCTCTCGGGAGCCCAGTCAAGATTTTCCTGACGTCGCTACGTGTAATGCCTCTTGCAACACTCGCCGCGGTTGCTGGTGCGTCGTATTTCACGGTTCCTCCCGAAGCGAGGTCTTAAAGAGTGATATATTACTGCCGCGCGGGAACGTTTGTTGGGCTTGTGTGCGCGTTTGTGTGGATCGATTTCTGAAAGGGTGTACCAGTAAGAACCGTTCGACACATAGGAAACACATGTGCCCGTTGTGGCCTCCGCAGAATTATAAAACAATCCTTTTCGGAACTGTTAATCCTCTCAATCCAGATTTATATCGAATGCATAATGCACGGCGCTCATAGAAATGCGAGAAATTAAATTAACGCTTAACTATATGCGGTGGCATCGGATCTAGTTCCCACTCTCACCTACATATTGTTTTATCTGCAGAATGAATGATCAAATTGTATTTTATCTCTTACTTTATAGATAAAATAATTACATTTTATATTAAATAACTTACAAGAATTGTTAACAGAATAAACGTTCCTCTTTTTTTTATTAACCAAAAGGTCTAGCAGAATTTAAAAATTTGTAATGCCGGTTGAGCGAGAAAATGAGAGCACATACTATTTAAAAGTTAAGCGATCAATAAACATCTCACGTTGCTAATCTCAACGTCATATAAAATGGGCTGGCAGGAAAAGAGAGAAAATAATTAGTTGCAGCTGCAAAACTATGGTTTGTACATAAACGAATTTATAAATAAATTAGTATCGCGGCTCCGTAAAGTTTTCTTTTCGCCGAAGAAGTTTTCTACATATTTCTTGAACGATACACGATTTTTGTTCAGCTCTCTCACCAGCCTCTACGTCGTATAATCGAATTCTCCATTCCGCTTCCTCGCGCGGACGGTGGTTTGAAATATATTTGTTTGTCAGATTGCGTCGAGTCGGGGTGGCGAAGGAAAAGTAAAAGAAACGGTAGGAAACGCCCGCGTCTCGAGGGAAGTGTAAGCCGTATTTACTGAAGCGCGCTACTCGCGACATATGTAGCAGATTCGTATATATCTCGCTGCTTCGACGTACAAAGATTATTCTGCGGTAACAGCTTCGTACTGTCCAAGGCTTGCGAAACTTTTAAAGAATTCGCACAAATCCTCGTAAATATCAAAAATAAAAAATTATACAGCATGGCTAAGTTACGTTTTTTTTTATATTTATTTATTTGTGAAAAAATAGAAAGAATATTTGTTTCCTTTATTCTATTGAACAGAAATATTCCTCCATAAATACAACTATTGTAACAGCTATTGTCATTTGTATTTATTTTAGAATTTTTAGTTTTTGCACATATAGAGTTTTTATTTTTACATGAATTGCCTTTTTTACACTTTACAAATTAAGAAAAATTGCAATGTTAAAAAGAAATAAATAAGTATTTTTATTTTGAGAATTTCTTTTGTGATAAAAAATTTCTCTTTCCTGTCTCTCTGTTTTTTATAATAATAATTTCATTAATAACATTTTATTTTCTTTTATATTATATTTAAAATAAATTCACTACTTCAAAATTTTATATGCAATTATATACATTTGTGATCGATCTTCACTCGTAATACAAATTATTTCGATGTAAATACGTATGTAATAGCAAGATCGATTGTTTGAATAATCCAACGTTAAAATGATTGCAGGAATTGGATGTATGTTATTAAATATAAACCACGTATAATTTCATCAATATAATTCAATTCAAATTGCTTATCATGAAACTAATATATGAAACTAATAATGATATCAAATAGTTGCCAATTTAATTACATAATAAATCGTACAATCAATAGAATCGATATTTCTGAGTCGAAGTATTCATGGGACGAAGGCGGGCTGCAGAATACGAGATACGGTTAAATGATAAGTTAAACGGGCGCTCTGTAATCCCGGGCGAGAAATGCACAAGAAATAAAAAATTAACGAATTTAATTTGAGTTTAACAAGGTCACTTTAACGATAGTCGACGGCAGTGACAGCAGCAGTGACGATGTATTGGGTATTCTAGTTACCATCGGTGATGCGAGCGAGTATTACGTTTGCATCGAACGCGACAGCATGCATTCCAATTTGAAAGGCCGCGATTCTCGCGAGGATTCGTTTCGCGGTTACCGCGGATGCGGTTTAATCTCGGTTACCAACTGCAGAGGAGACGTCGCTTCTCCCTTCTCTCTCTCTCTCTCTCTCTCTCTCTCTCTCTCTCTCTCTCTGCCTCTCTCGCTTTCTCTTTCTCTCTTCCAGCGTTGCGAATTATTCACAAGTATTCTGACGCGGAGAGACAGGAGATGGTGAGAAGGCGAGAGCATTCCTGCATGGTAACGAGGATCAAAATACCTCCGATCAATAATTCCGCGTCGCACTGCTTCTAGGGCCAGTGTACTTAAACTAAGGAGCTCGCGAATGAAATGTCTGATGTTTATTCTGTCCACTAACAGCTGTAATGATCGCTTTATGAGACACAGAGAATCTTCATCTTCGGCGTTTCGTCTCGCTTTGAAGCGCGACAAGCGTTAAAAACAACCAGCGAACGTTACAAGTGTTCGAAGAGAAACATTCAGGCTGACGTATCAATTTATCTTGTCAACCCATAAAACAGCGGATCATCTTGCGGATCATATAAAAAAAACGGAGAGAGAAAGAGAGAGAGATTTCTGCGTCATATGAGATGTCAGAATTTAGACTAACAAGATCGGCAACCCTTAAGATTTCCATAAAAGCAACAGCTCTCGTTAGTGACTTCGGTTATCTCGGTTACCAGAGCCGCGCCCGAACAAGAGACGCTTTTTTAATCGCGACATAGGCTGCGCCGTTCAAAAATGTTACAAGGCCCTTTGACATTGTCCAGAGATACAGTGTCAGCTCGACTAAACTCATATTCAGTAAAACCGCTATCGTATAAAGCATCCGGCTCTCCCAAAACCGGCACATTGAAACCATAACCGATGAAGTGCATATTTTTGTCATGTAAATTTTAACATTTCTTAGAATATAAAAAGCGCAAATATTTAAAAGAAATTCGGAAACTATAAAAATTACAATTTTATGTTGTATTCTTTATTTTACGTAATATATTACATTATATTATATAGTTATATGTACAGAGAGAGTGACCGTTAAGATTGTGTCTAAACTTAAAAGTTATGACTTCGCAACATAAAATTGAGCAAAACAAATGAAACGTCATTTTGCAAGGGAAACTTGTCAATTTAATTTGAGCATTGTACAAGCTAGTTTATAAATGTCAGCCAACGCATTAACTATCGAAAGAAAGATATTTCTTACTGAGTGCTTCTACAGTAGAAGCAAAAATTATATAGAGACGTATGTCGCAGTATATATAATATATATATATATATATATATATATACATCTAAAAAGAGTTTCTAAAAATACACTCTTAAGGGAACCTCAAAAAGTGCCAATTATAAAAGTACCAATTACAAAAGTTTTCTAATAAAATTCTCTTTATTTATTCACGTTAATAATACTTTTTTAAAAATAATTTCTTTCAAAATAATTTTTTTTTAATTCTTTTCCTTCGATGTTGGTTAATACGTTTATGCTGCACTCATAAATTGACTTGTACAACGGCTCAAATGAAATTGACAAATTTCCCTTACAAAATGATATTTCATTTATTTTATTCAGTTTACTTATTGCGAAGTAATAACATTTAATTTAGACACAATTTTAATACAGTCACTGTATGTAATAATATAATATATAATGCAATATAATATATTATACGCATAGTACACACTAAATATATATAACTTTGTACAATTAAAATCGGCATATCCAAAAATATTAATGTGAAATCTTGAAAATAAAACATTAACACATTATTTTACAAAAATATAAATAGGAATATCAAAAATTTCCAGCTTGTGTAATTCATATTTAACATGCAATATTTAGAAATAACGAACTGTAAAAATACGCACGATTGATTTGCAATGACGAATTATGTCGTACATGCATGCGTTCCAAAACAAACGCTTTCAAAATATTCGAAAAATGGTAGCCACTCTTCGGTGAAGTTAGCGGAACGACTCTCGGTGGAAAGCTGAAAATAAATCTTTTGCGCGGTGACTGACATAAATGCATGTCACGCAGAAGGAACTCTGCGCGTTCTTAAGAAAAGATTGTGCATTCTATTCGTCGTCTTTGAATCGTTCAGTTTCCATTTTACATTACGCCTACATCATACACGATCAAATAAAATAGATGTTTTACTAAAAATAAATTGTAAAATGAAAAATAGTGATGCAAATATGTGCATTTATCGATAATGTATGAGTATATATTTTTTCTCAGAATAAATATAATCCTTTAGACTTAAATTTACTTTTTACATGAAAATAATTAATGATCGAGTAGAATTATTTAATATAATTATTATTATCTTACCGAAATTAAATTAAGCTAAGGACCCAATGCAAAAATAGAAATTGCAATTTGTCATTGATTTTATTGGTATCAGAAATGGACATGTGTATAATTTTATTTTTGGGTTTCAAGCTGTTGCGCGTTATTATGGTTTCCATTTTCAACCTATGTCCGCCAATCGATAAGCATTTGAGCTTAGCAATTTCGAGAACTTCACGCAGAAGGTTCAGAATTCGTAACTTTGTAGATAAGTTGCAAATAGGCGAACGTGTTTGAATACGAAAAGCCTCATAAGTAGGTCGATATTAAAAAGAAATTGTACTAAGAAGATACGTGGCAGACATATTTATTCACGAATACTTCTGAGACTTTCAAGAGTACTTTCTTCAAGAAAGTTACACGGTTTACGAGTTATCTCTATTTCTTGATACATCGTTAAATACCAACGTTTAGTGAATATTGAAATTTACTTCATCATAGCAAGAAGCAACCTCATGATTCACATACAAGCAAAAGATACTCATATACAGATAACACAGTATCATGTTGCTTCTCGTCCTAATGAAGTAAACTGTAATGTTCACGAAACGTTGGCATTTAACGATGTATCAAATGAAGATAATCCATAAACTACATAATATCTATTCACATTTGAATAATGCTGTATTATAATTCTACCAAAATACATCATGATATTAGGTGCGCAACTAAGTTCTCGCTGTTATTTTGATGAAAATGCCATTAAAATAACAGCGAGAACTTAGTTGCGCACCTAATATATATATATATAATCAGGGTTGGTTAGTAACTAATTGAAACATTAAAAGTAAAAAAAAAGTTAAAAAGTTAATAACTTTTAACTTAGTTGATTTTAATGCATTAATTTGTAACTTAATTTAATTACTTTTAAACTTTAATTTATTAACTTTTTTAAATTAAAAATTTTTCTATCTTTCGTAATATTTTTTTTCTATAAAGTCTTAAACATTAGAGAATTAATTAGAAAAAGTTCAATAATTTTATGATGAGAGACTCTATAATAAAAGTCACACCATACAGTAGCCAGTTTTTATTGAGTCGCTAGATTTTGTCAATTCCCGCTTATATTTGAATCACACTAATTTTAGGTATCACAAACATTATATTTCAGCATATAAATATGAAATGAGTCTTAGATGAAGAATTGTTGTAGAATACAGTTGCACATCCACCCATTTTCTAAATTTTTACGTATATTTTTTGTACAACAAATATCTAGTTGATGTAGCCATAAACATGCAAGTCGTGAACAATCATTTCAGAAGTTAATTAGATTTTAAAGGTTAAAAAAGAGAAACAATGCAAACATATACCCTTCTCTCTTGGAAAATTTTGACAAAAACACCTTATGGTGTGATTTTTATTATACAATATATAAGTAACTTACATGTGGATATAAAATTAAATTTGCCTAATAATCTATATTTGTAAAGGTTATTTAAAGTAATCTCATTTTAAGAAAAATTAGGATATTCTGATCTCAAAAATAATTTTTTTCAAAATTAACTTTTTTTTAAACTTAAGTAAATTTAAAATTTTTAACTTAACTTTTATTAAGTTAATGCTTTATTCCTTCAACTTTCAACTTAATTTTATTAATTTTATAAGCCATTAACTTTAACTTAATTTACAATAGTTTAAAGAAAACATTAACTTACTCAACCCTATAATGATGTCATATTGATAACTGTAAAAATTGTAATTAATCCTTTTTTTATATGTAAATATATATAGAGATATACGTAACAATTTCCCCACCAATTTCTTTGTTTTCCACACAATCAAAGAATTTCTTTTACTTTCGAAATCGGAATCATTTTTGAAAAAGCTAATGTAGGTACATCCATATTTTAACAAAAAAAATTCAAACTTGCATATTCATCACATGCATTAGGAATAAATTCATGCAAATCGATAATCCATATTTTTAACGCATTTTCATAAAGAAACGTTCTTCCCCGCGAAGTGTCAATAATCATCGATTTCACATCGCGTATTTCGCGCATCCGCGGCAGTCAGAAGCACGCTTGCTTCGAATAAATCGTGCGATATTTTACGACGACTTAAAGCACTCTCCGCAAAGGAGAGGATAGAAGACGAATCCATTCGAAATCGGCGAACCCTTTAATCTACTAGCTCAATGGCATCGCGAGGATGCCGGTATCGTCCTCCCTTTTCTGTATATCGGCGAATACGTCAAGCCGCGCGACGGTATGATTTACAACTCGCGTTGGTAAATGTCACCAGGTTATCCAAAACCGATAAATCGAACCTGCCGCACGGCCGGTTGGTTATTGCCAGGTGCGTTTTCGTGATCCCGCGCTCGTACTGTACCATCCTCGACATTGGGATTAGATCGGGAAATGGTTGCCAACTGATTTGAATATTGGCTACCATCGACTTATCTCCTGACTGCGACGGAGAGCACTTTACTCGCAAGCGTGTTTAGATTTAGAAATAAGCTGTGGCAAGAATATGCGAACGGAAGAGCGGTTTATATCGGTAATAACGTTTCAGAAGCTATAATAATGTTTTAGAAAACATCAGGAATATTTTTGCCAAAATTTTACGTTTTTTTTTTACATTGTTTATTTACAATTACAAATATACGGAGAAAATATATAACAAAAATGTTATGACAAAGTAACCGATTTTTGTGTTAAGTATTTCTGCAAATCTTTATTTATAAAGATGGAAAAATTATAGCTTGTACCTTTCTTTCATTCGAATAGAACACGGAACGAAATAAATTCTGTTGATACACAAGGATAATTCATGACTTCTGCACATTTATATTTTAGTTACAAAGAGAAACTGTAGACGATCGTAGAAAAGAGGATAAAAATATAAGATACTCATTGTTTTCTTGACCTATAAACTTAAACTTACAATTTTATAAATTTCATCCATTATGTCCATCTTTTATGAATCATTGAATTCCATCCATTATGCTCACTTTATTTAGTTGATGCTAGTCAAATATAGTTTGTATATATTACTCGCGTACTTTAAATCTATATTTTTTTGAAAAAAAAATCAAATTTACATATCTCGAGGTCAGAAAGTTCTGTTATCCCCCCCCATCTCGTATTCCTATCATCTCCTCTAAACTTTAATTAAAGGCATAGGATTACGGTATTACCCGCTATAACAATGTTAAATTACCTCATTCATTTCTACGATATCACTTCTTATATGGTATAAAATGTGAAATACTATGCTCAATTTGTCAAGCCGTGGTAACACTTGTCGGCCAGGGTAGTAAAACTTGTTGCACCCCATACTTCCTCTCGAAGCACATCCTGGATAATCGACGAAATCTGCTTTAGGGCAGAATTTACAGAGTGTCCGCGCCCAGCTGAACCCGCCAATCCGGTCAGCCAGGCGTGCCTACGGAAACTTCGATGCGAGCGACAGAATATTCTCTTCCTTCGTGTGCGTGACCTCCTATCCGAGAGTTTGTAATTAACGAAGCAACATCGTCACCGCGACGAAGCCCGAGGCGTAAAACGCGCATATACCCTCTCCTGTCTCGATAAACTCGTGTCTAATGTCGAACTTCGGTCCACGCTCGACCGCGTATTTTGAAACAAACACCCGTTGGATGACATGTACCATGCACGTAACGATCGTAAAGACTCGAATACGTGCGACTTTCTAGACGAGAAACCATAGCGCGCAGCGGGAAACCCTCATCAATCTCACGTGCGACTTTTGACACGTCACTGCACTCCGTTGTACGCGTTCGCACCTTGCCCAGGGTAAAGCTCTATTCATAAGGTCATATGTCCCCACCGTCTGTCGATACTTCGAACATACTTCGTATTCTCTCGATTTTTACTACTACCCTGAAGAACGCCGTTAATGCATGGCATTTAAATTTGTCGCGTGAAACAGCTTGCCGCAATCATGTACGATTATTTATCAAAATGTGATTTATTTCGAAGACGCCTTTAAATTATATTATTCGTAAGACGAATGATGTGTTTTTTCAAAACTATATTAAACTAAAACTGTGTCCTTTTTCTTAATTTTTTATTACTTTTTTCTATCGCGATTTCTTCCTTCCTCGAAGTTCTTCGGGAGAATACATTTGAAATAAATGTAAAATGCGCAACTTGTGCTGTTTTTATTCTTATTGTTACCTTTCGAGCTCCATCTCATCCTATCTTTTCGATTCGTGAAAGCAACACGAATATACATAAACGCACAATAGCGTAGCTTTCGTGAGATAATAATGTATTATTATCAGGTTACAAGCCTTTATATTAAAATTCGCGTATACATACATATATATATATATATATATATATATATACACATATATGTTCCATATAGTTTTGAACAGAATATTATAATTCTGCCTGAGGTTAATATCTTTTTAATTCGTTAAATTTCAAAAAAATGTAATTAATTAAAAACATAAGAGATAAGTGCTATAACAGAAGTCAATGAAAAAGTTTAAATAATTATGAATAATTTGATATATACAATATAATTTAATTATATTGAACTTTAATTATAAAATGAATTTGTTTCTATCATGATACTGGACTTAAAAAGAATCTGTCTGATTAACTATAGTATCTACTTAAATAATTTTAATGATTATTTTATTAACGAATTTCCAATCCATGAAATCTTAAAATCATTTTTTTACTTGACACTAGCAACGCGAAAGCATTAAAACGTGTTTCCTCCGCGTTGCAGCAATAAATTCCTTCCGTTTACTACACCAAATACGAAACGTTTCTCCTTGTATCTGCGCAAAGGGAAACTGGAGATTCTATTACTTTTGAGTGCTAGAACCACAGTGTGAGCTGCAACCAGGCCGAGCGGACGGGTTGATGCCGCAAAGTGAGTACTTACGGTTTACGGAAGATAGTTTGTTCGTCGAGACACGTTTGCTTCTTCAATGTAATCTTCTAGCGTATTCTGAAACGTTTCCATTCGTCTCTAGTTATGGTTTGGAAGATAATTCGAGCAATACCGATAATTATATAAGCTACAAATTCTAAACGACGTGTGTTACGTTAATAGAATATTAAATACAACTAAAAAATTATCACGTGTGCGTGTGCGTGTGTGTGATATGTGTATTACAGGATATAAGATAACATCCTAAAGAGAGAGAGAGAGAGAGAGAGAGAGAGAAAGAGGGGGGAGGGAGGGAGAGAGAGAGAGAGAGTGAACGAACATGTACCTATATGTTTGGACATTTACACAAAAAAAACTTTTGTTTATGTTATTATTAATCTCAAATACTGTTTAAATGTAATATTATAATTTAATTGTAATCTTTTTAAATACAGTTAAATTATAATATTATAATAAAATTTAATATAAAATTATAGATAATAAATTATAATATTACAATAAAATATTATAATAAAATTTAAAATTAATAATAATAAATTCTGTGCGTGTCCGAACATATCCGGTCACTGGGATGTTTATCTTAAATAACCATTGTTTCATATCAATTTACATAATTTAATGAAATATGATCAATAAATATGTTCAATAAAATTAGTATAGAATGTTTATTAAATGATTATTATTAATGGATTAGATGGATACATGAAAATAGAAAAAAAGGAGGAAAGGAGGGAGAGAGAGAAAGAGAGAGAGAAAGAGAGAGGAGACTTTTAAACACATATTTAAGATTTCGGACACGCTCTAAATTTGATTAACTAAATCTGATTAATCCTGTTAATATTTTGAGTGCATTTGTATAGTTTTTTCTAGATTCCTCTCAAGTGCATATGTGTGTGTGTGTGTGTGTGTGTGTGTGTGTGTGTGTGTGTGTGTGTGTGTGTGTGTGTGTGTATGTGTATAGGAAAAGTGTATTTAACCTTTTCCTCCAAACTTTCCAACATTTACGTCGTGGCTTGACATGAATGACGTTCGACCGCCCCGAGTCCGTGCCTGCTTCGTTCAAGAATGCAAATTTATGCTAACCAAGTAAAGTAATGCGACCGGGAGGAGGAAACCCATAAGCAAGCTAACGATTTAGAGAGACCGACGACAAAAGTTCGGCGCTTAAAAAACTCTATATAAACTTTTTTTGATAATACGTCAAAATTACGAAAGACTTTTCGCACAATATAACTTTACGCTTTGATGACTTTAAATTATTTTTACAATTTTATGTATCGTATATTGTCTTAATATGTAATAATCTTGAAAATCTGCAATTAATAAAAATAATTAAGTAATTAAGTATTATTTCATATAAATGTAATAATATATATAATATTGAATAATTGTTGTGAATATAAAATTTATAATACATTAGCTCGGAAAATTAATACAATTAAATAACCATAAAATCTGTAAATAACTTATATTATAAAACTATAAGCTCTGCAAAAAGAAGTTGAGTTGTAAAAGGAAGTTGGATATGCAAAAAGAAGCTGAGTTGCAAAAGGAAAGTGGGTCGACATTGAAAGGATTAAAGTGTGAGAAGATTAACGGAAGACAGAAACTTCAAATTATATTGGAACACATTTAGCAGACTACGTGTCTATCAAAGTAATAGTCTGTCTCACAAATTGTTATTCTTTATGATATATTTTTAGTCTTAATACTAACAGATAGGAAATCAATGATATTATTGACTGTTTTCTGTGATGACAATGAGCTCGTGACAAGTGCCGACCTCAGAATACTATCACAGAAATGTCCGGCTGCTAGATGATTAATGTTTGCACGTAATTTCATCTGCACAGAAACATACCACACCCTGAGAGGTTAAGATGATACACGATAAGAGCACATTATCCAACTAATCAATTCGCACATGATACGCGAGATAACTGACCGGTTGACAATGAATAATGCTCACGGATCATATGCTGGAAGATCGTTATCTATAAATAAAATTATCGTTATATAAACGATGTTATTATCAGTCTAGGTATGAATTTACATATTAGATTTATTAATTAAGTCCGCTTATTAACCCATAACTGATCATGACATAAAATCCAAAGATGGAATATTGAAGTTAATTTAATTTTTAGAAATTTTCAACTATGAAAAATATTGAAAGAAAGGAAAAGAGAGATAGAGAAAGAAAGGAAAATTTCAAAGTTCGAATTTTTAGAAAACAAGTACAAAAGGAACAATTATATCTTGTTTCTAGTATACGTGAATCGTACAGATTTCTTTTCTGCGTGTAGTGCATTGAAGTGTGTGCACACACGCGATAAGCACGAAAAGCGCCGATTTCTTTTCTGTGACAGCATGAGAAGTCTCTACGAAAAACTGGCACTCGTAAAAGCGATAGAAGGTAAACGCGGTTATGTTACTGGAAGATTATTGGAAAACAGATATTTTCAAGCGGCCATCGCGGATTGCTCTCGCGGAATTCTGAGATAGTTTAAAGACAGCAATGTATTTGGATACATATCTCATCGTTTCTATATCTCGATAATCAGTATTCAAACGTATTTTAGTAGTGGTTTTTCAAAATGTAATCTTAATAAATATCACAAAAATAAGTATTCTCTCTTTCTCTGTATTTTGATTCCTATTTTATTTTTGCAAACAGACTATACTTTAAATTAGTTTAATCTGTCAATACAATTAAAAAATGAAATATATTATATAATAAAAAATGTATACTTTAAAAATAATATTAATATTTTAATTAAAAATCTTGGTAAAGTTTTTAAATTTTTTTTATGTTTTATATTATAATTCTATTTTATTACCTCTATTTTATTATCAATTTTATAATAAATTCAGTAATTATTAATATCTATTATTAACATCTATTTTACATCTACTTTCTAATGTAAGAACAGTTCTGAACATTATCATTTCACGTTAAACTTTTTACAAACGGTAGTGATTGAAATACGTGAAAAGAGTAAAACTTTGAAACTGACTTTGCCATTCCTATCCTCATATGGTCTTTTCAGCAACGCCAAGGGATAAGGAATCGATTTCTTTAATCGAGCAGATAGGTTGAGCGTATCGGGTTCTCAAACGTCTCCCAAGGGTTGGCAGAATTCGACGTATCGAGAAGTTAGACGAGTGTATCTGACATTATTGCAAGCAATTCGCTGTACGACTGTCTCTCTCATGATACGGACATTGCCATACAATCCGTTAGACAAAGGCATATTCGAAACTCGTGTACCCGATAACCATTAATGAAAGCAAGAATAAGCCTGGTTCCAATATTGTAAAATTAAAATTAACTTTAATCTCAGTTTAACTTACTGTTTATCTTTTTCTAATTCTTAAAATTAGAAAAAGATAAAAAGTAAATTGAACTGAGATTAAAGTTAATCTTATAGCGGTGGAACTAGGCTAAGAGACTGGTATTCGTGATCGTTATTAAGTTTAAATGTAACTATATTTCTGATTGCAATCTTTATTTATAATTTTCTCTCTTTTTCAAAAGTTATATATAATTATTAAAATATATTTGATTCGTGAAACGATTCAATGATGATTTATAAATATTTAAATCTTTACACTTTTTGTAAATTCTATGTTAAGCTATATTTATTTGTATATATGTAAACACGTCTCTTTTTAGTAAATTTTTATAACAATAAATTTTTGCACTTTTTGTACTTAATTTCTATTTATGTATACATTTAATAAATTTTCCTATAAAACAAATTTAGTATTTCCTATAATAAATTAATAAATTGGTTCCAAATTTATTACGTACATTTGTTTTCTATTTTTTTATCGCGAGTTTGTAAGGAGGAAGATTCGTATAAAAGAAGTGCGCAGATCATAACCATCCATCCATTTCGACTCGGCCAAATGTAGAACGCTCTTCGGTACTGTAGAGCATTGCATGTGCGTATTTGGTCAAAGTCACGTCAAGGTTGAATACATCGTATCGTAACGCTAAATGTCAAAAGCGGACATGTAACAGCAATAAAACGTGCTTGTGCATTTAACGAAATACTCAACAAAACAATTTCTTATAATACCACTTCTTAATCGAAATAGTATTATATGGTTAAGAATGTATTAAACGTATTTTTTATCAAAATGATAAAATTACAAATAAATTACAGATTTTTTTATTGATTGTATTTGAAAATCAAATAGAAAATTAGACGGTTTTAGTACTATTTAAAACTATTTAGAACTATTTATCAAAAATTGTTTTAATAAGAAATAGACATGATTTTTAAAAATTATGAAGATAAAATGAGGAAGTTTTCATTAAAATTGTAAAATTGTATTATTAAATATAAATATAAATCTTATCGGACAGTTTTACATGTATATATAACATTCATTTTTATATGAAAATCTATTAAATTTCCAATTACTTTTTGCAGAGATTATACATCTGATACATTCTTAAATTATTCAATTTATATATTATAACTTAATTATAACGGAATAAAATAGTAAATATTTTATTATTATACTATTGTAATACATTACAATATACATTATAATTATAATGCTTGACTGATATTTTAATAAAATGCAATTTATAAAATAGATACGAAGTAGAAATGGTAAAAAAAAACTAAAAACTTTGAATAATAAACGATAGAAAGCATCTTTTCTTTGATCCCTGGAAGTTTTTTACTCGGACGTGTTTTTTTTTTCGGAGCATTTTGACGCTGTACAATTGTTCTAGAATTCAGTTTTTACATTCATTAAAAAGATTTCTGTAAAAAGATAATTATAAAAATCAAAATATAGTATAATGATTAACTGACAATAATGAATATATATATATATATATATATATATATACTGCTATTTATAATTATTCGGACGATGTTATATATTTTCAATTATATTATTTTGATTTTCAAAATGTAAGTGTTGCATACTATTGTTAACATAAATAATACTTTATTAATAATTGACGTCGCTCTTGTTAGTATATTTATTGTAACTATACATATTCTAAAATATTAATTAATGAACGACGTTTATTTATCTCCAACTATTCTCGAATCGATTTAATTATTGGGATTTTGCTTTAATAATTAAAATTTAGAATACGTATAATTACAATCAATATACATAATAAAACAGTAACAATTATGCTAACAAAGTATTATCTGTGTTAACAACAGTATGGGCTATTATAATATTTATTTACCTTTTAAAATTAGAGTAAAATATAAAATATCTGTCGTTTGAATAATAATAAGCGATAATGTATTTAAAATAATTTAGATCATTATCGATAAAGGAAATGAGTTTTACGTCAATCGGATTATTTTTGAAGTTTGAATTTTAGAAACCCTTAGAAAGCAAGAGCTTTTATAAGACTTTGTTAGAAAGCTTCAGTTCTCAAAAGGTTAAATGAAATTTAGTATACAAACTTTATTTTATAAATTTTTGCAAATATTAACATGATATTTTGATTTTTATAAGAAAAAAATTTATATTTATTTGTTTGACCCAAGTCCGATTGATAATTATATTTTGTTTCAGTTCTAAATGCAGGATGTGGTTGATTTTGAGTTGGTGGTATGGTTTTGAGTCGTTGGTAAGTAGAATTTATGGTATAGATGATATTTTTCTTTGCCGAAATCGGTATTTCTGCAATTAGTGCAACTTATTTATGTGTAAATTACATGCAGATCTTTTGCATAAAAAGTCGAGCGGGACAACGGTATAAATCGATTATTGTTTGCAAATTACTTCGCAATTTTATACTACAATTTTTTATATGTATATCTCGAGATTACAATTTACATTAAATGACGCTTGCAAAAAAGTTACAAAATTGCACTTTACAGTGACAAGCACATTACGAGACAAAGCGATTTTTATATTGCAACGACAGTTTTTACAAAAGCATTGCGAAGCAAAATAATCTTCGCAAAAATATTATGAAATAATAAACGCAAATTAAATTTGTATACAAATTCTCAAATCTTGTTGCATAATATATTTAATATTTTATTTATACATATTTTGTGATGAATTGTCATTGAAAACAATCAAAAATTCGTTTTCTCCCTAAACATTTATTATAAATATTTCTTAAATAAATATACAAGATAAATTATGTCTCAAACATCACGTAAAGCTAAGTAATATAAAGAAAGTTACACAAGACATATGTTAAACTTTTAGATTAAATTCGTACATTTTATAATACTCTTGAGGCTTCCACGGCACTTTCTATACAGAAATTATGCGTTTCACGAGGAGCATCCTGTTATTCATCATAAAATGAACTACAATGTTCACGAAACGTTGGCATTCTAAGAATGGATTTGAACACGGAGATAATCCGCGAAATGCATAATTTCGTACATTTTATTTTACGATAAATACCCACTGATAAAATTTATGAATTAAATTAAATCAAATTAAAATTGTAATCTTCATGAATTTCATCAGTATATATAATGAATTGAAACATAATTGACTTGGGATAACGCAAAAAAGCTATTGAAACACTTCGAGATATGTCTACAATGTAATTACAGAAGATGCATCGGTGGACGTCGAAGGGCATCGTGAAACGATGAGTATTAAATTTCAATTATAATAAATCTGCTCTTTTAGCTACACTTTTCATATATTTTCTTGTTATTAATATAATATTATTCTCATTATTTTTTATATTATCAAGTAGTACTCTAAAAGAAAAAAATTAATATTAATTATTTGCATTTGAAATAAAATAATTTAGTTACTTTATATTTAATATCTTTTTTATTACCTCATGTATTTTTATATACAAATTTTATTAAATATATTTTATTACTTGTATTTTTATACTTTAATTTTTATAATATTATATTTCTCGAAATTATGTTTTATAATAACATTTGCATTTATAACAAATATAAGTTTTTATAAAATACGTGGAATGCACTATAGCTAAAAAAACAGATTACTTGTTTATAATCTGATGATTTATAATGATCTCATTGAACTTGTCAGCTATTAAACTAACAATTTTATGTTTTATTCTATAAGTCTGTTCTTTATCAAAGAACTCTTTGAACAAGTATATACGGTGCAATAAGTTGAAGTAAAATAAATGATATTTGTTTTACTTTAACTTATTGCACTGGTGTACAATAAATTAAAGCAAAACCAGTTCAGAAAGTTTATCGATAAAAAACAGACTTTACATTATTTTGTTTGACGTGTGGCATTTTATTTATGAAATAATTTTTTATATAATTGTATTATAATTGTATTTGGGTGATATTTTACAAAGTTATCCAATGTTAAGTTAAGAAAAATCCTCTACGATTTTATATATTAGGTTCGACAAAAGTTTGTCATATATGATTTCTTTCACAATTTTAAACTACATACACTGAAAGAAATGATTTTGTTATAGAAATAAACCAAGGGAAAACAAATGATATTTCTTTAAAAAACGGTTAATTAGTTACTATTGCAAATTAATTATTTCTTATTCGTCAATGTAACAAACAATAGTTGTAAATAGCTTGTATGACCAAGTCATAACTTGTATTATGTTATTTATCATGTTATTTACAAGCCATAGCTTGTAAGTAAGAGGCTCATATATACATAAAAGTCATAGACGATTGCAGGGTCTCAAATCGTAAAAAATTGACCGATTCTAGTCAAATATTCTCCTTATATTTGACTGTAATTAATCAGTTTCCTATGACTTAAGACTCCACGATTATCTGCGATTTTTATGTAAACGAACCTAAAGTTTATCCAAAAGATAGAGATTAGATTCTATATAGTTTGCTTCTATTAGTAATTGGTTGGTATAGCAGATTAATAGCAATCACAACAAACCAAATTTATTATCACATATTTACCGATCACTTGTTAAAGATACTGGTGGCTTGTTAAATTAACAGAATTCTTTCTCTCAGTGTATATACACACATATATTAATTTAGAAAAATTATTAACTGGGTTAATCATTCATGCATTTAAACATTCATATTGTGTACTGTCAATTTATTAAACTTATATATAATGCATAAATTAAAATTAGCAGCATACATATAATACGCATTTATTATTTTTTATTAATTAAATCGTTTTTTCTCTACACTGTTAAATCTATAGTGTCAAATTTAACTTAATGTAAGTCGCCACTGCTCCTACTCAATCATATCATTATTTTTTTACTAAAACGATAATTAGATTTGATACTATATCGTGTCATTTTGATATTATATAGTGTCAAATTGACACTGTATAGTGTCAAATGTAACCATTGTTTTAATATAAAATAACGATATGATTGAGTAAAAGCAGTGGCAACTCATATTAAGTTAAATTCGACATTATAGATTTAACAGTGTGATTATATCATAAAAGAGCAAATACGGAATTACATAATAAATACGTAATCTACATAATAAATATTTCGTAGATATTTTGATAATTCATGTTGTATTATCATACTATTGTGTTACGCACTAACGCTTCTACGTTATTGATTTATAACGACCCTGCGCTATAAATATTTTATAGCTATAAATAAAATCACGGTGTTAATGTACGTCTCGTGCGCACGCGCGCATCCCGCGATTGCTTATTAATTCATCGAGGAGTTATATAACGGACCATCACAATGAATGACTTCTAATCGATGCTTGTCATTTCTATGGAATCAATTCAATACACCGCGCTAAACATTCATTCGCCGAGAAGAGTCTCGTAAACTTATAATATTATTATAAGAATAAATCATTGCACGTTGTTATTTCAATTCAATTTTATAACTTTTCGTTCTTACTTTAGATCCTTTTGTGCACATTTATTATCTTATTTATTATTTTATTTATTATATACACATATATACACTATTGTTAAATCTATATAGTGTCAAATTTAACCTAATGTAAGTCACCACTGCTTCTACTTTCAATTTTTTCGTTAGTTTAAACTAAAACAGTAGTTATATCTGACACTATACTAGATGGGGTGAAAAGTAACCTCCTTGACCGCCAGAATGCGCCACTACTGCAAAAAAGTTTATGGTGCCTTGTAGTCCGTTCATATTTAGGCAGACATGCCAAGTGGCAGTGCGATACTGCCCTTAGTTTTGTTTTGAGAGCTGATTGTTGTTGACGTGTTTGCGAAAACGATTTTCGTTCTCTCATAAAACATTATTTTTTGAGAGGCAAAACGGCGAAGGAAACAAAAGAAAAGTTGGATAAATATTATGTGGCTAATACTCCGTCAGATTACACCGTCAAATATTGGTTTCGAGAGTTTCGTGGTGGCCGCAACTCCACTACCGATGAAGTCCGCAGCGGCAGGCCCTCCGATGCGGTTACCGAGGAAAATGTCAAAAAAATACATGAAATGGTGTTGGCTGACCGGAAAGTGAAGGTGCGCGAGCTAGCAGATGCTACAAAGATTAGTACTGAGTGAACACGCCATATTTTGGGCGAGATTTTGCATAAGAAAAAAATTTTTTTCATTCCCAAGGAGGTTACTTTTCACCCCACCTAGTACAGTGTCAATTTGACACTATATAGTATCAAATTTATCGTTTTAATATAAAATAACGATATATTTAGTAGAAGTAATAGCGACTTAAATTAAATTAAATTAAAAAGATTTATCAAATAGGATTACCAAAACAAAATTAAATACTTATTATTTATTTAACTTATTTTATACGTATTATTTATATTGTTTCATAAAGAGGCTATATCTACATTAATACGATATTGAAAGGTATTTAATGCTACAAATCATTCAAGCTACCGAGTTACAATTCGTTGTCACATGCACAGTTTCAGGAATAATCATAGAATCTAAATATTCCTACTGACTCAATAGCGAAACTTGAACAACTATCGATTATACTTCGAACTATCGACTTTGTTAACTCTGTTCCTAGTTACTTCTCAAGTCGTGTCCGCTTTTCGAAATGAAATGGTGGCAGCGTGGCTCGAAATCGAAATCAATTGGTGAAAGGTTCGTATCGTACGTCCGAAACGGATCAGCAATCGCGAAACAAACATGACCAAGCATTCAAACGAGCACTTCGTAAATCTAGTCGTACGATTGACTTAGTTGTTCAGTAAGATGATTGTCGCAGTTGCTCGCCCAAAAAAATCTCTCTCTAAGAAAGATGCTCGCAATTCCGAAACAGTGAAAATAGCCATCTCAGTGAATGACGAATCCTGAAACGCCTTACGCCTTACGAGGCGAAGTTTGGAGAGTTTGTTTCAGAATAGATACCGCAATTGTGATCAAGGTTTAATTTAGAACATCGCAGCATGAACTTACGAGATCGCAGAAAAGATATTCTATTTGTCAAATGTTTTACTTGTAACAAATACGTACATAAATTCATTTATCTTTTCTTCACATATTAAAAATCACAGAATGATCTTCGTAACACAAACAGATTGTAATAAAAAATTATTTTTAATCTAATTTGGTATGAAACGTTTATAAAAATAATACTTCTATTTTGACTTTTTTTTGAAATATACAATTTGCATAATTTAATATTATATTAAATATTACGTTGATATATTAATTTAGAAAAAGAATATTATAATATGTATGAGATAAAAGAAATGCAAAACATATATCGGTTATTTTCTGAAATTATTCAAAAGCCTCATACTTTCTTTACAATTATATATTATAAATTCTACTGCAATATTAAATTTTATATTTAATTATGATACAAGAGAGAGTACATTTTCTTTGTATCGTTCATTCATAATATCGCGTTATTGTCTTTTATTCAAAATGATATATTTGCGTGTTAAAATCCGCAACAAAGAAACATAGTTGACTGTGTAAGTATATGCATGTGCAAAATTTAGTGTAAAGCATTTTCGAAATGAGCTTTTTAGTCCGATTAACGGTATTAAAAAGTTGGCGAGATGATAGAAAACCACTGTTACGGGACATGTGAGATTATTTTTCGAGTTGTGTGTATCTCGCTTGAAAGAGACAAACAGACGAGATCGACACAAGTTAATAACTTTCCTGCAAAAGTATTTCTATAGAAAATCTCATTCGTAACTTGCCACACTGAAAAATTTACTTTTCTAAACTCATTCGTTTCGCGATTTTCTGCGAAGTTATGATATCTAGTCATAGTCATGACAAATATTCCAAAGTCGCATAAAAACACACATATACAGAAGCTATCTCTTACACGGATGCGACCAATAAAGAGATTAAAAAATCGATTGCAATAAACATAATGATATTATCCTAACTTCATAAACTCGAATTAAAATAGCACCAATTTCCTCAACGAAATAGGATGCAAGTGACCTCGATGGTAATGTTTTTGCATATGCTGGCATTCCAAACAGAGTCTAAGAAATTATGCATCTGTGTTCGTTAATGTCTTCATCACAAAAGCGAGAAAAGACTCGCTCGTTAACTTGTCATCTTTATGTAACGTTTACTTTTAAAGCAACCGCTTTGTCGACATAAGACACCACTTGTCGGCATAGTACTGAAATGCAAAAAGAAAGCCCGACACCTCTGAAATATCTTACGTAAAGAACCTTTATATATTCAAATCGGCTAAGAACTTAACAAATGTATTTTATAAATAACCTTTTACTATCATACTTTTTTGTAAAATAACATGTAAAAAAGAAGCAATAACATTTCATACATCTAAAAATATTGTTTTAAAAACTTATCAATTAATCTGACTACTAAGTAAATTGTTTAAAAATAATAATCTAAAAATAATATTTTATGAATCAATTTTTTTATAAAAAGAACATTTTTAAATAAACGCACAGATATACTTTTATTATAACTAAATTTTATTTTTGTAACTAAATTTTAAATTAAAATTTCATTAAAAATTCATTAAAAGCAAAGTAAAAAATAACATTGTGCAAGATCCAGCTTTCTCACATATATACGTTGCTTCAGGGAAATTTTTTTATCCAAATGTAATCGATATAATAGTTAACATTTAAAATATGTGTCACAGGAAAAAAATATATGGATAATTTATTTTAAATTTTGCTTTGATAAACTTTATTCTATCCAGTCATGTTTTTTATTATATTGACCTACGTTTCAATATTACATTACTCAGTTAGTCATATTTCGCGATATTTGTATATATATATATATATATATATATATATATATATATATATATATATATATATATATATACAAATTATGAAACAGAATTAATATATATTACACTGAAGCTGTTTTTTTCAACCGAAAATTTATTTCTTTTAACTACAGAAAATCTATTTCTTTAACTGCCACATGTATCTCAGGTTCACGTTTACACCCAATGCTCCGTTTACACGGCATTGACAGATCAAACCCTCGAAGATGCATGCGACATTTACGAAATCGGAAGCGCTTTGAAACAGGTGCCAGAAAATAGATCAAAATACTATGTCGAATTCGACGCGCAACGATGTTCGATGCGGAACAAACGATAGACGTGATCGTGTTCGTAACCGCTACAGAAAGTATACATTTGTTTCAATTTTTGCTCTTTCTGTGTAAACATAGATTAATACCAGCGATTGGTATGTGAATAATGGATACGTATATAAACTGTGCAACATACAAGTAGTCAGTTTTAATAAGATTGTTTTATTGCGATTAATACTCGTGTATATCATCTTAATCGATTGATTTAATACTCTTGATTTGACGAGTGTTACGGAGATCATACATCAAAATTAATAAATAATTCACACACACACGCGCGCGCGCACGCGTGTGTGTGTATATAGGATAACTCCGATATTTACTGCGCGCGAGAATTTACGTCGCCGAAATCAGAAAAAATAGGTGTGAGCTGATAATAAATTTGCATGCAACTACTCTATTATGCTTTTATGTCATATTAGTATTATGATTTTAATTTTTTACTATTAATATTAATGAAATCATTATCAGCTGAATCAATTTATCAATATAATAAGTAGTGCAACCGTGTCTCGTAACATAAAATGATTACCATAGGAAGCACAAAAGGCTTAATGGTTATTTGATAATACGTAAGTTTGGTGATACAGATAGAGGAATAATAAAGAATGTGGTATAGCAAAATACAAGTGCTTAGTTCTTATATTCTTTGTTCAGCTTAATGTTTTGTATATCTCTGTTTGAAATATACAGCACTTTTAGCGCGGAATTTATACTGAAAGCACACAAAGTATGTAGGATTCAGTGCATTAAATGCAATAAATGCATTACGTGACATATGTACCTCACGTCGCAACACTTGTAATATATGCAAAAAATTAGAATTATTACTGCGTATATACATATATTTTTCATTCTTATTCCTTGATAAAACCTTGATAAACATATTTTATAAGTTATTGTGTTATTTCATATCTTATTTGTAAGCATTATTTGTCAAATTTTTCAAGAGTCGTACATTCCACCCTAAATAACTTTATAGCCTATTATTTTATAGTAGGAGACCATGTAAAGTTTTTTGATTGGTATAATATGTTCACAACATGACATGTAAACGACTTGATAAATTAATTTTCGATAGTTGCGACATATACCTATATCAGAATTACCCTAAGTACAGTAGTTTGTTATATTATCGCGGAATATTTACTAAATTAACCATTAATTGTAACACAATTAAATGTTGATTAATTAATTAAATTTTTTTATATAAAAAATAATATACTGAAGCTAATATTTTTTAATATTTATATACAGAATTTACTTATTATTAAAAAAAAATTTGCTTGAGAAAATTTTGTTTTAATTGTGGATTATTTCTTATTCATATTGTTGTTAACTTTTTATAAGTATTTAAAAAGTAATGAGTGTTTTACGTCGATAACATTAATTTCAATTTTTTTAAAAATACCATGTTTATCATATATCTGTCGGTTAACGGAAAATCTCGCCTATGCGCTGGAGTTATCTATGGGACCCCAAATCACACATCCGAGTGACTTGGCCGGATAAAAATAGGGCAGATCGAATCTCGGCTTCCCCTGAGGCTAGACCAGCTGGTGTAGTTTGAATTAGAAAAGACATCGCTTCCCTCCGAAGAAACGGAAAACGGAAGTGAATTCGTTAATTAAAGCGGAACGTCGCATCGTCGTATTGAATAAAAATCAACTTCTTGCTATAAATTCCGTTGTAAGAAGACAAGATAGGTTAATATAATAAGTGAAGATAAGCACAATGCTCTCCGTCAATGTTTATGATCAAAACTCTTTAAAACTCTTTCAAACTGTTCTTCGATGTATCATGCTATTATACATACAAAGCAGAGACGATGAGTTATTCAGTCACAATCTCTAACTGCCGATGAGATATTTCCAAGAGATATAACGAGATAATGCACTTGGAAAATGCATAGGCGTGAGGACAAAACCACGAGAAAAAAACTCTCCGATATGCAGAGATATTCGTTGGTTCTGCAGTCATGACTTTATATTATGCAGGAGCTGCGGAATAATAGAATAAGCAGTGATGTAACAATAAAGTGTAGACGCCCTTAGATGACATAGGAAAAAGTGTGAATAATAAAGAGGAAAAAAGAGAGGGGAAAAAGATCTATAATTTTATTTTAAAAAATTTCAGTTAACCATGAAAAATATCTATCCTTTATGTGAAAATTTTTTATTTATACAACAAATGTAACAACTTTTATGAAAAAGAGAAATGGGAATTAATCTTTTAAATATATTGAACACTCAATGTGTGCATTTATTGATTAAATAAAACAATTTACATAGGAATTATTCTTAATAATTTTATTTATTCTAAAAATTCAAGTTTAAATTCAAGCAAAAAAATATTAAGAACATGCCTATTGTGAAATTGGTATTAACTTTATTTGCTTAAAATTTTTATACAGTTATATATTACGGAGATTTAGCTTTTATTAAAAAATATATAATTAATTATACCATTTCCATCAAGTTCAATAAAAATACGGTTTTTATTTTTTGGATTATTCTAAGATATTGGATATTCATTATTGCTATTCATGGTTTTCTATAGTAACAAAATTTCACGAGCGATTTAAAAATGTTAAAGAAACAATAGGTCGTTATCGACTTTTAGAAAAATTATATCGTCGACTGAATAGGTTCGTTATTAATTTTGTGCTATTCTTCTATGCTATCATTTCTTATAAGAAACGGTCGCTTGTATGGAAACCTAATATGCTTAAATCGAAATAAAAAGAAACAAATCGTAATCTGGCAAAAATCTTTACCTAAGAAATAAATCCACGATCTTTCGCAATGTCTGGAAAGTGAGAAATTGTATGCGCATCGCGTGTACATCACGGATGCGGCACTGATGTAGCCCAATACAAAACGTGATAAGACGAACAGCATGTCGGCGGATGGATGGTTGAAGCAATGTTCGAACGACAACAACGACGACAACGACGACAACGACGGCGACAACGACGGCGACAACGACCGAGAGACTCTACAGAACAGAATGAATATATACGCGATGCTGAAGCAAGAAATGGTAATTTGATTACGCCTTACTGTTGCAAAGCGGCTCTTTTCTTCGCACTTTTTCTCTGGTGCAATCGGTCCTGATCACGTTTCGACATTCAACACTGATATGCTATTAGTTGTGCTTTTCACGCGCAATGCGATTTATATATATTTCAATGAAAAATAAAGCAATGATATAATTGCATTAAGCTTTTAAGTTTCTAAAATTAAAAGTAAAATTGATGAAAACCTTACTCAATATAGATATCTATTTAATCTTTTGCCAAATGTAATCTCTAATTTTATTAAATGTTTATCCATATAAACTTATTTTAATGTATTTGAAAATGGATAATAATAAGTGTAAGATGTATTGATTAGAGTTGTTTATTATTATATAATATGCAGTCTTTATATTATGTTTTAATACAGTAATTATCATGCAAAAAAGACACTTAACAAGAAAACAGTTAAGTGTAATTATTATTTATTCAGACTTCAAGAAATCAAATTTTTTATTTGCATAAAATTTGTTGTAAAGTTATATTATCATATTTAAAAAAAATATCTTATTTTAGTTATTTTCATGAAATTTTTATTTAAATATTTATTATAGATATCAAAGAAAAATATTTATAAAAAAAGTAAAAAACGCGGACTTGAAGTATTAGAGAATTCATGAAACTTAGTATTCTACATTTGTTTAACATTTTGAATGCCATGTTATTCATGTATAGATGATGCATAAAATTATTATTTATTATTGGTTAAACTACTATTTATTTATGGGTATGACTTTATTTACTCAATTAAGAATGAAAGAAAATTTACTAAGTATTTAAAACATTAAAGAAACATTGTTTAAATTATATATTAGAATATTAAGAAATCACATAATAAAGTAATTTTAAATTAGTATAGTAAATCTTTCAATTTCAACGCCGAAATTATCTTGGCAAAAAAAGTGATAAAACATAACATAATAAAATCAAGTTATCTAGATACTGAGATATATATCTTTGTAACAATAGAAACTCTAAAATCAACATAAGAAACAATACAGAAATTCTAAGATCAACATAAGATTCTAACTTCCTAACTTAGTCGATATCAAAATTGATCATAGAATCATATATTAAGAGCATGATATGATAATGTATCAAAGAATCAATTTTACTAAGTATTATTTCTAGAAAAACATTTAACATTTTTGACATAAATTACAAATTATTTGAAAAAAGTATATTTATATGATGTAAATAGAATATAATTATAAAATATTATTTAAGAAGCACAAATCATTGATTTAAATAGAAAAAAAATAACGAATATTTTTATGTTACAGTTAATGATTCCATAAATTGATATTACGTTTTGAGAATTTAAGAATTAAATAAATAAATATTTTCTAGTACATTGTGTTACTAAATATTTCTATTTGTTATGGAGTATATTTGTTGGTACAAAGAATTATCTCTCAATTATTACTTATGTTGGAGAAAAATATATAAATCCATTGTCACTTATTAAAAAGATATTATACATCTAAAATGTACTTGCAAACAGAATACAGGTGACAAAGTAAAGAAAACGATTTTGCGATAAAGGAGACACGAAAAAGCGAAAGTAGAATGTAAAGTTACATGAGCGAAAAATAAAGAGATTTTTTTTCTCTCTCGCACATCGCGAGTGACGAGGGATTTCTTTTTTTTTTTTTTCTTGTAAACGAGATAGCATACCTGTCTCTTTTGAAGAGGACGTGAAAGAACTCACCTCTCCACTTCCCATCTCTTTAATTAACCATCCTCGCTGTCACTACTCATAGGAGATAACTTCAACATTCGAAGTCCGACATTAAGCGTACCATAAATTAAGCGACCCGTCTAATTATTCAGATCACACACATTCACGCTTCTGCTCTGAATGACCCCAATATGACATTATACATCTGATATATTGGACGTCCGCTTTATTTCATATATATAATAATACGCTAAATTCATATTTTTCTTCTTAAACATTATTGACACAAAGTAGTATTGTAGTATAGCAATAAATTAATTGTGACCTGCGTTTGAAAAGTTAAAAATATTTGAAAAATGCTAAAAAAGAGCTTTTATTTCAAAATGAATTTTTCCCTTCGCAACTCGAAACATTTTCACATTAAATTGAAATTCTAGCGTACACAATGTGGAAAAAATATTAATTATTATGAACAATTTGTATATACAAACTCGTTGTAAAATAATTAAATTTAACAATCTGAAACTTTTATTTTTCTCCTACATGTATACATATGACGCACGTAATTATCATTTTATTACTACGCTGTGTAGTACGCACGCATATTTTTAAAAATTTCTTCTAAAATTAAAAAAATATACATTCTAGAAAAATTCTGACTACATTAGTCGTTAATTCGCTTAGACTCGCATGCAATGAGTACACGAATGAGGCTACGAAAGAGCCACTTTAAAACGGGGTCTTGTTGAATTATTCGATACAACGTGATTGCACGTAAAGTAAATTACCTTTTTCCTAGTGACCATGGTATAACAAAGTACGAAGGCGCATCTGTATAAAAGATTGCGAAGACTGTTGTGCAGTTTTAGATGTGAACACAACGTATGTATATACGAGCTGTCGGACAATACCATCGGGATATATACGGAATGGACGTATAAAGTCTCCGAAGACTTTTAGATTATTGGGTGCGGTCAATTGAATTTTCGACGTTTCGAAATGTGCAAATTTGCAGATAAATGCAGATTGCGTGTCAGAAAACTTGTTGTACAAAATAGATTTATTAAAATTTATTCCAAAAAGAAAACTTATATGAATTCTAATATTATACACGTAAATGTTTTAATTTTAAATTCTATTTCCCAAGTAGAATTTAATATTGATAATGTCCTCTTATATAAACTGCATCATCGATTTGTCAGAATTAGATATAACATTATATGTAGAAAATAGTATTTATTATATCTATTTAAGATTCTTATACTAACTGAAACAGTCCTTACACTCTCAATACTGAAAAGGACGATCTCTCCATAGTTAAAGTCTTATACATTTAAGTTTTTGCAAGTAGCATACAAATCGGATTATTAATACTTTTACAAATAACCGAAGAATCTAAGTAGTAAAATGATTGTCTGGAAATGGTCATCAATTAAACTAATTTGTTAACAGTAAACAATGTTAATAGTAACAATTGAGATGTGCAGCAAAATATTGTATCAAAATTGTAAAAATATGTTTTAGTGTATATGAATGGAAAATTTAATGTTATAAGCGCTGTTTTATCATGTAGAGTAAAGTAAGCCTGTAGAATTTCAAATGGTACAATTCTGAACAAAATAAGATTTGAATTCAAGTTTGATAACCTTGATCTCATCGTGTAAAGAGTATTAAATTTCAAACAAAAGAAAATTAAACTTAAATCTCCAAAATGGGATTCAAATCTTATTTCGTTTAGAATTATATCATGTTCGAAATTTTACCTCATTATCCTACTAATATTTAATATGGAAAATGTTGTTACGAAAAAAATATTATAATATAACTCAAAATGTTGTAAATCCATTGTGCAACTGACTGATTTTTATTTGATAAAACTAAAATAAGACTCGGGACATAATTTTAAAAAATGGAAAGAAAGTAGCGAAGTCAGCGTACGAGTCAAGCACAATTATTCTTGTGCAAACGTAATTAAAAACCCGAATCTAATTTTTACTTATTTTATTTTGAATTTACACGTTTTGACTTATGTTTTTATTTACAATGTTTTAAAATTTTAAACGACCTTAACACGTTTTTAAAAAATTAGGATTACTTTATTAAAAATTTTTAGATATTGATATTGCTCATACTTTTAGTTATTATGGTATTTTTTTTGTAGAGTTTTTAAAGTGATAATTTTCCAGAAAATTTTTTTTTCTTCTGAAAATTTGAAAGGTGACACAGCCTTTTGCACGTCTCAGTTGTTCCGTGATTCCAATTGTCGCAAAGTATTTCTCTTTAAACCTTGTACATGCAAAATTCAGAATCTCGTTAGCCCAAGACACATACGAGTTTATTAGCCGCCATGTCCTTTCAGGAACAACGTTAGTTCTGTTGCAAGTATCAGCGTTCGTGAATAGGCCGCTATTACACAATATTACAACAATGCATCCCTTATCACGACTTTATAACGTATCTTGTAATCTTCTAATCTAATCATTTTAACTATCTGTCTTACCGTTTTAAAAATGTGAAATAAAATTTTCTAACTTTATAATACCTACTCGCTTATTATTAGTTAGTTAATTATTCAGGTATTTAAAATTACTTTTTTTAAGAAAATTACTCCCAAAATTTTAATCTTGTCTCGAGTAAATAAAAAATGCTATGAAAATTTACAAAGAAAGATTTTTATTTTTAATTTTATATTCAGTTTGTTAGTTAAATTTATTTAAATACAAATAAATTGTTTAAATACAGTTATATTATATATAAGAAATATTATGAAAATATTATGAAATATTATAAACGAGAAATATTATGAAAAAGCTGTTATTTGTAATAATAACACCCAATATGTAATAAACAGACTGTCGTATTTACAAACTTCCAAAGACATGATCAAAATTAAAATTATCAGTGCGAGTATTAAATATAAACCGCAGAATATATAACACAAAACTGACTTTCATAAAAAATACGATATTTTATTACGTCCGACTAATTATAATACTTTCGAATAATATTAATAAAAGTTGGCACAAGACAATATATTTACTGCCACACTTATTATTAGTTATTTTTATTTCTTTATTATTTTATTAACATTGTAAGAAAAATTTTACCATAATATTGTGCTATAATGCTTGCGTATATATTATAATATATAGTTACATAAGAAATAAGTAGATATTAATCTTTCGCGAATTAGGTGGAAAATCAATATGGATCATATATGAATATATCTCATACTCCATGCTGTATTTCATCATAAATATACTATAATATAGTATAATAGATAATAACGTATTCTCCAGTTGTACGAAACCGACAACATACGCTTGATATTTTTTAAGAAGTTATAGAAATTCATCTTGCTGGAGTGTTGTCACATCCCATCTGGTTCACGAAGGGTTAAATATGGCTTGAATATGCAAAGCAATCTAAAAACAAGATCAACAACAAGCAAGTTTAATTTATAAACATAATAATCTTTATTAACGATTCTGTACAATTTTAACTGCATTAAGTCTTCATCAGCATTAAAATAATAATTAAAAAATTACATAAATAGATATTAAAATAAATTATTACAGCGAAATATGATATATTTCATCGTTTTTCAGCGTATCATATTCCGCTATAATAATTTATTTTAATACTTACATATACTCGTATAATTTTTTACAAATGTTTTAATCCTGATAAAGATTTTGCACAATAAAAACATATAAGATGTTACCATTTTCATTAATAAAGATTTTTATATTTTTAAATTAAACATTATTTTAATTTGCTTGTTAGTCTTATTTTTACATATCATAATTACATATTCTCTTATTCGATTAACTAATACAACGTTAATTATAAACTCTTTTAATGAATTATCATTTTGAATACGTTTTTCATTATTTCAAATGAAGTTTTAAAGCTTGAATAGCATAAACGTGAATAAAATTTAGCCCCTACTCGAATAACTTCTAACTCTATTACGTCGCTACGAGGAAATTTATTAAGCACTTTAAAAGCATGATACAGCTGTATACTGACCCTGTTCTTTAAGGATTTAGGTACCATTTTACCCGTTCATGACATCGATCTTCCGAGACTCTTAACCTCGTACGTCTCACGTTTCCATTTCCGGTCAGGATCACTGTGAATTTCGTCAATGTGTGTTTCGCGCCTACTCTGAAACCCGAGAATCGAAGCGAATTCGCCAGTATGATGCACGGTTCGTAAAGCACCTTGCAAATCCATTTCCTGAGTTCTACGAAATTCTCGTCCGAGATACACATGAATTCGTGACAAAATTTAAACATAAGAACACACATATTACGTAATACAAATTATATTTGAATTTATATAAAATGATAGATGCGTTAATATTCCAGATGCTTTCTGCATGTGTTTTCCATGTTTAAATTTGTCGCAAATTACAAACACGTATTCAAAGAGATTATCGCATCGATCCGCGAACGAAAATGTCATTGATACGCTCTTAACCCAACGGTTAGTATCGTTATCTCCACGAATTCGAAACACTTCCGTTATACCAACTCGTAGGCGGATGTGTACGCATACCGCATTGTACGTACATAGCACGTACGGGAACGCATACATATGTGCACAGCCGGTATTGTTACGTGCATCACGAGTGTATACGTGCGGATATGTTCCGCGCTGTTATCCAGAAACGGAGAGTGGATGTACATCGTCAAACGGTACGTTAGTTTATCGGTTAACTGTGGTAAGATCCCTCAGTGATTCATACACAAGTTGATTCATGCACGAGTTGTACGTATCATGTAATTGTCAATATAGTTTCAATAGTTCTGTCGATCTGTGTTAATTGGTTCTCTAAAAAGAGGTTGAGATTGTTCTTCTATTTTGTATTTGTTTCAATAATATATTTCTATCTTTGAAGGGAAAAAATTCATTTGAATTTTATATATGTACAAGAAATAAAACTCACCGATTATAATTAACAAAAAGAATGATATTTCGTTCGCTGGTCGACCAAAATATCAACCATCGTTAGGTAGATCCAGTAGAATGCTCTTCTTAATTATAGTTAGGCCAAGAGTCGGCGTCTAGTCTTACAAAAGACGATATATCTTCCTCACAATGCGGTAGGTCTTAGTATGGTCAACTAGTAACCTAATAAAACTGTTCTCTGCAAACTATAACTCTGCAGCACCATAAAGCATCACAACTCCGATTTAACTACTATTTTTATTTGTTTTCAAAATACTATTTATCGAAAATTCATATAATAAAGTTTGAATTATTAATTCAATACATCGCGATTTTTTTAATTCATCAATTTTTTTAAATATTTTTTGCGGAAATTAAAAAAATATATAAATGAGTAAAAAAAATCACATATTCAGGATATAATAATTAAAAATATAACTTACACAAAATCTATTAAATTAATTTCTTTATTTTTTCAAAATTGAAGCCAATTAATTTTATCAAAGTTTCTCGAAAAATTACATATAACATGGGCAACGTTTTATTTTTGCGAAAATGCACCAACCTAAATTTAATACGCGTGAAATTACTTTTTCCGTAAAAGAGATTTATAATTTAATTTGCCTGCAATAATAAGGTATAAACGTCATTTTTTTTAAACAATAAAGCGATTTTCTAAAGATATTTAGTATACATCTAGTATATCGAATATACTTAATCCATTTTTACTGAACTTATCACAGACATTGTTATTACTTCCTAAATTCTCAAAATAACTTTTTACGAAGATAACAGTTTACAACGATTTTTAGAAAAATGAAAATCCTTATTTTATTTTATTTTTTGATAAAATCAATACGTATTTATTGCGTTTTGAAACGGATAAATAAATGAACTGAATGCATTTATTATTTTTTATAGTTTGCATTACTTTGTGTATCTTTCGCTACATCCCTTTTGTAAGCGGATCTCGAATACAAACGTGCGAATTCTTTCGATTCATTCTACAGAAAGCAAGAATGGCGCACGTGCGCTATTTGATAAAACCGAGAGATTCTGCCACTGATACTTTTTCTCATGCACGCCTTCGTGAACAAAGCGCCAAGATGTACCGTGAAGGCGAAAAGGATGGCTGAAATGTATAAGAGAAGGTAATAACGCGGCTGGGACCACGGATGAGCGGATTACAGTATGGAATGCAATTTAAACTGCGCAAACGTAATTATTGCCCTCGGTTTTATCACTGTCACAGTAAATAATTCAACGCATATTTCGCGCGTATCTAATCATTTCTTTACGGTTAGCTTGTGGTTTATAACCAAGTTTTCTGAACGTATTATGCTAGCAAAATATATTAAGAGCACACTTAGAACAAAGAGAGCTTTTCTAATGAATGAATTAATTAATTATAACAAGACAAGAATATTTTTTTTATAGTATACATTTAGTAAAGATGAATTTTTCCTTTGTGTATATTTTCTCTCCTCCCCCCCTCTCTCTCTTTCTCTCTCTCTCTCTCTCTCTCTCTCTCATACTTTCTATTAGAAACTTGACATTCTTATACAATTGTAATATTATAATTATATTACTATAAATAATCTCTCAGTATTATTAATACTTGAACTTTTATCATGATTTCCCTTGCGGTTATGTCAATAATGCATATGGCACAGAATTAATTATACTTCATGGAAGGATATAAATCTCATATTTCCGCAATCAGTGCTTCTATGAAACCTTCTGCCGCTCAAATGTTCTTTTGCATTCTCATGTATCATTTGGAGGAAGACGAGAGTCTACAAGTGGGAAAAAGCAGAAGCATTTCTAAATAGAAGAGTAACGCAGCATTAAAAAACGTTACCGAGTATAAAACTTTTTCGCGCGTTGAAATCAAATTTATTTCCCTACGCAGATCCAGTTATAATCTCTGCAGCTCTGCCGAGATTGTGCACTAAGAAATGCAAAATGAGCCGTGTGGTTTGTCGTTGTAAAAGTAATTTGCATAATATTTTGCATTACACGATAGAATTTTTAAAACTGAACTATCTTCTCGCCCGGTCTAAGAGTGCTATAATTTATTTTCAGTACTGGCAGTTTTTATTGAGTAAAAGCTACAATTATTTTCCCTGCTGCAAAAATATGCATTATTCTTGAATTGATACAGTTATAGTGATAAAAGACTGGAATGTCTTTTTTAATCTCCAATTTTTTTATATCTCCAATTTTTCAATTAATTATTAAGAAATTAATTTATATATAATTAACTAATAAATTTATTTTTTTACATATATAAAACTTTTTGCTACACATTTTAGTATGCGACGAAATATTTATTAATTTATATATTTTACATTAAAAAACAACAGCCGTATCTCTGTATTTCAAGTTTGTTCTTAGAATTTTAAAACCGATTATCTGTTTACGGTGCACGATTTTGTTGCATCTCGTTGCATCGCGGTAGCAAAGAAAAAAATACTCTATATGCAGCTCACATATATCGAACTATATATAACCAACAACGTGAGGTTGCACTTCCTCGAGGCAAGCTGTGATTTCTGAAGGAAAAGATCAGGGGTGGCAAACAGGGCGTAGAAAATAGATGTTCTGGGTCAAGTCGACAATTAGAGCATCCGTAGAACGAGTCACAGCGCGTAGTGCAGCGACCGAGAACCGACGAAAATATTCCAACAAATTGACTACACTCGCGGCACGCCGCGCGCCGACGCGACGTACGTGCACGGCCGACTGCCATCGGAAATTGGGACACGTGAAAGCGTTTAGCGCGTTCCGAGGGCGGAATTTCCAGATTCTCGGTAACGTGATTGATGAAGGCGCTCTTTCTCGTGCGGCAGAGCGAACGGAGCCTCCGTTTTCGTCTGCACAAATTGATAAACCGAGCGACGATAGATCTCACTTTGAAGGTACGCGTATTTTCCCATTTTCGTGTCGCGGTCTGTCAAATGTCTCACTTATAGCGACAGATATAGGGTACTCTGCAAATATTCAAATAGAATAAAAGAAACCATAACTGAAACATGCTTATAGACCCTGATAATCTTCAAATTTTTTTTGATTTTTAAATATTAATGTTTTAGAAAAATTTTATCTTTTGCAATCTTATTTTTCACAATTTTAAACTTGAAAGAAGAAAACTAATAACTTCAGTGGATTCTAAGAATCCAAATGTTCTTTTGATATAAAAAAAATATATGTATCTGTTAGAGGTTACGAGTACATTTAATTTCTTACATTTATTATATTTTTCATTAGACATGATATCTGGAAAATATCCAGTATCCGGTATTACCTGACACTTTTTTACTATCCGGTTGGATAGCCGGATATCATTAGGATTCAGTAATATTTTGTGTGTGTGTGTGTGTGTGTGTGTGTGTGTGTATACAGGGTGTCTGATAATTGTTCTGACAGAGTTCATGGACATGTAGAGCGGACTAAACTGAGACGGAAAGTCTTCTACCATTTTGCAATTTTCGGAATAGTTAACAAGATATTAAGTGCTAAAAATTACTGAAAATTAGTCTTCAATAATTTTTTATTCAAATACTATCAACTTTACAGAAAAACTGCAAGAGACGAAAATTGTTTATTTTCTTCTCATAGAGCTCTAGAATTTTTTTAGAATTTTTTTAGAATTTTTTCAGAATTTTTTAATATCGTATTTTCTCTTATTATTAAAAATGAGAAAATGCAGTACTAAGAGTTGATAAAAAATTCTGAAAAAATTTGTAGAGTTCTATGAGAAGAAAATAAACAATTTTTGTCTCTTGCAATTTTTCTGTAAAAAATTATGAAGACCAATTTTGGGCAATTTTTAACAATTAATATCTTGTGAAGTATTGCGAAAATTGCAAAATTGATAGCGGACTTTCTGTCTCAATTTAGTGCTCTACATGACAATTCTGTCAGAACAATTATTAGACACCCTGTATATGTGTATGTATATATATATATATATATATCCGATTGAAATTTTATATTGAAAGTTTGCGTCATTAATGTAGAATTTTATTCTTTTTAGTTGAACTTCTTGCACAGTTCATCTTTTCTCTTTTTTTTCACGTTAGGAAGATAAAAAACATTATTATCACTATTTTTCTCTTGTATTTTTTATGCTTTGTTTCAGATATCTAACCAGATATCGGATATCCGAAAAAAATGTGATACCGGATATCCGGTATCTGGTAATGTTACGATTCGGTGCATCCCTACTTTTTATATATGCATATGTAAATCATGCATTTTTAAATTGTGAGTGATTTTATAAGTAATTAATTTTGAAACACGTTTCATATTGTTATAGCATAACAAATATGACAAATGTGACATCATATCCATAAGAGTACCATATTCTTATGCTCCATTTAATAAGTTGAAAACTGAAATTTTTTATGATAGTAACTTCAAAACTATATTCAAAAGATACTTTGTCCAGTCGTATTCATCGATTAAGTTAATCTCAGCTTTATTCTCTCTTAGCTTTCGATCATATGCACATCTGGAAAGTTTTAGGAATTTTCTGGAAAATTCGCTATCCATTTTTAACGTCCATAACATTCTTTTTTCCACAATATTCGGATCATTAATTTTAATTGCTGTATTGTATTTTTATTGCTCTCGATTATTTATATTATTATAGATACCTATTCTTTCTAATAATTATTATCGAAAAAATGTCAACAAAAAGATTTTCAACAAATACAATAAACTTTAATAGATTAAAGCTTATTTATACAATTGTAATTTTTGAAATTGTCGAATGAGAAATTTATTTTCCATTTAAACAGTTTTCTGAAAAACAAAAATCCATCATTAGGAAATTAAAGCTACGATCGTTGTGTTACCGATAATAAATCTTTAGGAAGGAACTATCACGATACTAGTAAATAACTAGCAATCAACGCTGAGAAAGAGAGAGAGAGAGAAAGAGAGAGAGAGAGAGAGAAATTCAGAGACAGTTGTATCTATCCCGAGAATCCAGTTAATCGTGATATATATATTTACTTCACGAATTATCGTCTGTCAGTGCCGATGTACTACCATATCTCAAAGTCACATTCGATTCATGTTAAGTAATAGACAAGACGATAATCGGTTGCACGGTATCCGAGAATCGTTGAGCGTTGCGAAGCTTCAATATTCTATGCGAACATATTGCGGCGTGAAACTACAGCTCGATGAAAGACGGATTACAAGCTGAAACCTAATACGAGTCTCCATCTTGGACATATGTCATTCTGAGATAATTGCTGCACGTTGCAAAATTTTCAAATTAAGCCGCGACAATATATACGAATTATTAAAGCTAAGTAATGATTAATCACGCTCAATTTTGCTCATATTCGTAAGCCACAAAATATAATCTATACGAGGGGAATAACAATAAAATATTGAAGATACCATTAGAGGGATGCTGACATAAAGAACTCTGATGGGATCGCTATTTTACTAATTAAATGCGAGTTAAGTACGTACGATTTACAATACAAATACATATACAATTCACGAAACATTACTATATATTATTACATTAATTATACGTATACAAATACATATTTATCAAAGAAGTAATCTTTTAAATTAGACTTCTAAATTTTATTCTAATAATCTACTATTAGCATTCATTTTATATATAACTTTGCTTTTATTTTACACAAATGATCTGCATAATCTTCTTATGAAGTAAATATTTCGGTGAATTAACAACTTTGGTTTCATCATATTGAAAGTCAATAAGGAAAACGTCTTAAAGATCTTTTTTCTGGTTTTGACACGAACTAGACCAGAGACATTAGTGTGTACATTTTAATCGTGAGAAAGGAATTTTAATTCTCTGAAAGCAATACTAAGTACATCTCAACAAAATAGTGTTTTTGTCGATAAAACAGACGACTCCGAGATGTTACTACTTTGTCTGAAGGTAATGAAACTAATTTCTGTTTAAAAAAAAAGATTAATTCGTTTTACATGTTAATTCTCCCAGATTTAGCTATCCCTTTGCGGGACTTTTATCTAAAAAAATGGAGCAACTTGTTATTTCATGTACTATGAGCTCTTATGTATCCTATTCCATGTTCGCCGCTTACGGCTAGACAACGTCGCCTTCATTCTCAGAAACAACGTGCAACGCCTTAAACCGTGCGCTCTCGCGTTTAAACTGAAATTTATCATCCGCGGCAATTTCACGGGATCTTATCCTTTTCGAGGGCACGGTGCTCTATACCCGTCGTGGCTGTGGTCCGCCCCCGCGTGGCATGAATAAAACATTTACGTTGAACGTACGCCTCTGTTTCACAATGCCGTCCTAACACATTCCTAACGATTTCATACGGTTTTCAGCATGTATGACGCCTTAAAATCAACGAATCAGTGTAACTTTACTCGTAATAAATCTCCCGATTTTTCCGAGTTAATCGGCGTCTGTTTAAGGCCATGATTGTAGTAAAAATAGGATATCCCATGCGAATATACAAATGTTATGTATATATTAGATGCAAGAGTTATGATCGCCTTACAAAGATTATGCATGCATTGCAACATAATATTTGTATCTTAATATTTATATTCGCAAACATTACTGCAACGCGCGCGTGGAATACAGTTACGTGAGCATATATATAAGGTGCAATAAGAGATAAGAAGTATAATCGTAATTCTTATGTGCGCGTATGCATTTTCGTATCGTGTGAATTATTTACTGGCGACGAGAGTTTAATATTAATAATTCTTAATATCCAAGCTTTTGGAATTGTCAAAAAATGTTTTCTTTTACTCCTTCTCGCGAAGAGTTATATCTTCTTAAAGAATTGAATTTATAATAAAAAGTGCAGATATTATTATGGACATAAGAAAGTTTCAAATTCAAGATAAAAGCCATAGCCATTGTAGCACGTTAAGGAAAAGATAATGAAAGACTTAAAGTTCGGCTTTTACGAACGGGATTTACGAGACACTTACCAGCCTCCGATAATAAAAAAGTGTATCTTTTAATAGTCGAAAACACCATTCCTTTTTTTATTAATTTGTGTATAGTAAAAGCAGATAAATTCTAGAAAATAATTGCATGTTTTTAAAAGTTTTTATTAATGGTTGCTAATAAAAAGAGAGTAATAATAAAAATATAAATGCAATAGAAAAAATTCTGAGAAAAATGTATGAATTAAAAAAGTATATAAAAATTATCTTGCTTAAAAATTATTTTTCTTATAAATATATATTTCTAATTTCTGATATGCAAAAAACTGACTTCCCAATTTACTGTCAAAAACACTTTTGATAATCTTTTTACTTCTAAATATCTTTTCACTTCTAAATATCTTTTTAATAATTTTTTAATTTTAAATGTTCATTTTTATTTATGCGAGAACAATCAAATTTTTTTTATGAAATAAATTCTTTACTCACAATCAGTATTAAAATATATTAAATTATATTCTTTTTTATTTCAGATTCAATATTCAATTATAGTTAATGTATTAAAATTAGAGATGTAGAAGATAAAACTTCTTTAATTAATTCTTTGTTTCAAAGATCACATATCTCATTTCACAAAATCAGAATTAAATCGAAAACGCTCATATTTATTTTAATTCGAGTATTTTTTAAAGCAATATAACGACTTTTTAAAGCAATATAATAAGAACGTTTTATATCGATCTCTCATTTATTAAATATCTGATTATATAAAGTTTTATAGAATTATTATAACTTATGTAAAACACATCGTCGAACGGGGGACAAACGCTGGATCACTTCCAAGCAGCATTTTGTGTGTCCCTTTTCTTTTCACCTCCTACGCCATTTTTACACGAGAGTCATTGCCTTCTATATCCGCCAGACGAGAGAAGCATTCGGGAAACTCGGTTTCCTCCTTTCATTACTTATGTCCAGCGACTAGCAGCTCCAGTTATCGAGCAGCTGGTAAAGACGATAGTGACTCCATGGAGTGGAATTACTTGAGCTTATTATGTCGGCTGTAACTGTACCGTATAACAACCCGTTGCCTTTATATTTTTGCCTTAGGTTTTGTTATTATAAGAACAAACTCTTTATAGCCTTGAATAATCTTGCATTTTTCTCTTACTTACTCTTTCTTTACTAAGTTGAATATGTATTTAGTATTCAACTTAGTAACGACCAGCACTATTATTACTTAGTAGTGTTTACAACTTATATAATATGTTACAGTTTAAGTATCATTAAATATTGTATAATATATTTATTTTTATACGCGGATTAACAGCGAAATTTTAAAATATTATTCTCTTTTTTTAATATGAATAATATTCATAAAAGTAACACACTGCTATAGTTTGTTTCTTCTTTTATGTATTATATAATATCATAATAATTGAAATTCAAGTAACTTTGTTGTTAAGAAACTATTGTCCATTACATATGTATATGAATTGTTAAATATCAAAGAAAAAAATAATGGTTATATATAAAGAAATTTCTTGAATTAAATAATATTTTATTATTTTTAGTTTTCATGTATATTAAAATGTAAATCAGTCTGTGGCTGAATATTTTGGTTTCAAAATAAACAACATTAATATCGACATATACATTTAGTAAATAATAAATTAAATTTAAGTCAAATTTAACATATTTCTTCAGTTAAATTGTTTAATTTTATTGCTCTATTTAAATTAACGATATTGAATTATAGAAGCATTTTTTGACGACTTATAGAAATAAGAACTAACTCATAAACTGGATATAATTGGACATTATGAATTTAATAGTATATACATATATAGTGTATACATTTTAACTTATAAAATACTTTTTTACTTTTCTTAGATTAAATTCCAAGTCAAACGAATCATTTATTTACTATTAAAAGAGTTCTTTTTATATAAAAATTCTCGTTTTGATGGTTAAATTGGAAAGTCAATATACGAGCTTCCTTCCGGAAAACTCACAAATTGCAATATGTTACATTAGATACTACTTTTTTCGATATTCTGGAGACTGCACCTGTACCAGCACGTAGTTGAACGTAGTTGAACGTGCTATCGGTATCGATTCACGTACCGCCGAAATTATTGATGTGCGCAACGAGCTGATTCAGCTGTAGAAATGGATGACGAATCGACTTTCGTTACGTTTGAGACGACCACCTTAATCATTCGCCTCCAACAATAAAGATTAAATCGATCGCTATGGCGCACCCACCCGCGAATGATGAAGCGAGGTGAGGTCGCAAGCGGATTTATCAGGCAAAATCGGGGAATATATTTTCTCACCGATTGAGACGTATCGTGACGCGTTTCATCATGATAGTAAATGAACGATAGATAAGTGAAAATAAAAAAAGAGACGGGTACACAATTGCAAAATTAATTATCAATTTAGCAAGCATGATAGCATAATTTTTTATTAAAATTTTGTTTAAAATCGAAGGTATAAAAATAATAATGGAATATCTTTAATTGTACGCTTCTTCATTTGTGTCTGCAATAATATAGTCTATATATTACATGTTATTTCCTTTGCTGCAAGTTACAATCCGATAACTGAACAACGATGACATAGCTTGTCGATACATCAGTTAGGTCGTCAATATTGCTCGTCAGCCAGTTCCGCTGTACATCTTCCATCTTTATCAATAGTTAATCGACTGTATAGTAGTATTCTACAAAAAAATATATACGGAGATAGAAGGCTGGTACTCAATCTTTAAGTCTTGAACTCATTCACGTGTGAAGATATCAAAACACCACCTTGCTGTTTAACAACAAAAATGAAGATATACTGAACAGATGAAATTACATTTGCGACTGTGTACTAAAAGCCATTACGGCACTGTAACAGGTATCTATTTTACTATCGTTTATTACTTGCATGGAAATGAAAATTTATTTAGTAATATCTATGATTTACTAGTTGTTGATACGTAGATTATTAATCTGTAAATCGTGATAGTAGGAAGACGGTTAGATGATTAAGCATCACTTGGATTTGGTTACTTAGTTCAAGAAATTAAACTGGTCGTGTTTAACCCGCTTTAACCGCTGTGCCCGTTGTATACCAATGTATACCAAGACAGACGAATACTTTATCCTAAGGGACATGCGGTTTCGAAGTAATTTGCGTCTAGGAAATTGCGAAACATTGGTTCTCGCTATTAATTATATGCGCTAATGGATTGGAGCTACTTCACCGACTTTGCGCGTCACAGAGTGAAATATCTATAAATACTTTGGGGGTAAAAAAATCGTATATCCAAAACAGATTTTTCTAAAATTTCTATATTATCTAATATGCAAATCTATAAATAAAAATTGATAAAGATGTTCTTTATTTGTATTTGGAAGAAGTAATTATTTGATTATTAACACATTTTACTCTCCTTTTATACAATTTATTCTCTTTATTAAATATTGAATTACACAATTACAGCATTATTGAATGTTTTTTCGGAAATGTTTAGATGTAATCTTAGCATTCCTTTTATTATGGATTTTTTAAAAAAGATGCATTATGATTTCTTTTAATTATAGGATATAAAGTATTTATTCCGTTTTTTATTATAGTTATTCTAAAATAAATTATAAGAAATAAATCGTAGAAAAATAGAAAGCCAATTTGAGCCAATACAGATTGTTGGTGTGTAAAAATACCATATATTCGAAATATAATTATAGACGTTTCGACCCTTATTATTCATCTTCAATATAGGTTTGAAAAATTCATTCGTGAAATTAAAATGTGTAATTAAAACGTCGCTTAATAGTTAAAATATAAATAATAGTGTCGTCAATAGTAAAAAAATAAATGTAAAAGTTGAAATGTAAAAGTTATCTGTCGAGTTTAACTAAAGACTCAAACAATTATCTGCAATATGCAATACATAAATAATATAATGAAAAACTTAAAATATTAATGATAATTTCATTCAAAAAATTGGATAAATTTACATTATATGATGATGATCAGAATGTGGAACGTGCTTACAGTAAAAAATACTTGCTCAAAATAAATATACGGTTTTCAAATACTGATGCATTTTATTTCGCGTATTTTGTCTGTCCATAATGCGCGCCTGACAAAATATTCGATCGAAAGGATTGGCTATGTCCAAACTGGAGATTGGATTTCGTGTTACATAGAAGGACATGTTTCTCCGGGCGCATGCTCGAATTGCATTATGCAGTCTGCATTATATTTGCATCTGCTCGATCAACCATCACATGCCTAGCATATGGCCGTCCCCAAGAAAATCGACGTGTCCCCGATGCAACGTGATCTCAAATTAAACTCCAAGAAAATTTTAGTAATCGATACAAAGTGAGTACTGTTTCACGCGTTAATTTCATTAAGTATTGTACTTGAACATGTATAAACTTTAAATGCTAGAAATATTTATTATTTATAATTAATAATAGAAATCAATGTTTCGCAATTTCCTAGACGTAAATTACTTTGAAATCGCACTATTCTATTAGAATAAATTCGATTATCTTGGAGGACAATGATATATTACACATTATACATCATTACATTTCAGATATAAATCATTCACATATACATTTCAAATTATAAAGCTTTTACATATGCTTTATTATTATTTTCATATTTTACACTATTTATTTACTTTTTGTTTTATATGTATATAGTACTTATATATATGTATATAATATTAAATATACATTGGGTTTTGTAAAAATTATTTTGCATGCATATTCTATGCGTTTGTTCCTCTTCGAGATTATAAGTGCCTAAAAAAAACATGCTTCATGCATTCATTGTAATTGCACGAATTGTTAAGCCATGATAAGGCGTGGTCTGGGCAGACGTTTTTATTATCGTCCAGAAATTACCGTCCAGCTAGCTAACGCGAATCTGGAGATTTCTCATGGGACTCGAGAACGCGCACGCTCTCAGATAAATAATTTCACGTGGAAAGCTGTGCGTCAGGCAAATACACTTTTGCACACGTACGTTCGCATACGCGCTCACTCTGCATTATTCTTTTTACTATGAATCGTTGAACTTATAAAATTAAATTCCCTTCATTTGTATGCCCGTAAAAAATTAACTCGTGCTACATACAAATAATAAAACCACAGAAGCCAAAGAACATATGAAGATAATTTCGCAAAACATTAATTAACCAAAAGGGAAACACAACTCAATGTATACATATAGCATATATAATATTACAAATAGATATTTTTTATATTCTGTGTGTATGTATAAAATAAGAAAACAAGAATCAACATTAAGCTGTAGGAAGTCAGCACGATAAATTATTTAAAAGCAAAGTTGATTTAAATAAAATTTACATGAATTTCAAATGATTATTCTATATTTACTATATTGTCGTATTTTTTATCATTTATATTAACAATTAAAGAAACAATTTAAATACATACATACATATATATATATATATATATATATAATATATATACAAATACATACACAAATTAACACATTAAGAGAACAGAAATAAGTTAGAATAAAAAAATCGTACCAGAAAAGCCAATACTGTGATTGTTGGATTAGTATACTTTCCTTATTAATAAATGGAAAAAGGAAGCACATTTTTTTAATATTACATGGTATTATAATAAAATCCAGAAAGAATGTAAATCATGAAAAATTTCAAGAAAATGCCAATATTGGAGAGCAAAATTTCTCAAGATGGAGTCTGCATAATTCATGAGATATTTTGTATTCTACTTTAATATTTCTAACTGAAGTGTGTAACACGACAAAATAAATTACTTTACGTTGGCTTTAATTCTACGGGATTATGATAATTCAGAATTAACATTACTAAAAATCGAAGTTTAACAATTCCTTTATGTGATTATCCTAATTATATGATAGAGACAAAGCCAGCTGTTTCAATACCATTAATACATTACTAGTAGCTGCGAGCTAACGTACGTGATCTCTGTTGGTTAGATGCATAAGTGCAGATCTCAAACGAGGAATCAATTAACGACGTTACCTTAATAACGTACATGCTCGAGTAGTTAGGCTTCATATGCTAACGAAGCAAAATTGCGATTTAGATCTTAATCTGTCTGGCTTATTGAATAATGCAAATGAAGCTTAAATCTTATTTCAAAAAATTCAAAGATATGTCCACATACATTTATATACACATATTACATATTTTAAATAGTTATTTTGTTAAATTTTTTTAAAATACAAAAAACTATTAATTATAATTAGGAAATTCTACTTTTAATTTTAAAAATCGAAAATATTATTTACATATTGAGAATCTTTTAATTTTTATACAATTTAATTTTATTCTTATAAATTGCAATGGAATAAATGTACGATATCTCTTTTATAAATGAAAATTTTTAACAATAAGTAAAACACGTTTAACCTTTCATATTGCATACAATATTGTCATCATCAATGACGCCAATACATGGTTTCGCTCGTTATGTTCGCGGGTGTTATCCTCCTGCCTATAGTTTACGGATTTAAACGCTCTGAAGCGAAGTTTCCAGAACAGATGGGTCTCTCTCTGCAACCCTCCAGGAAGTTCCTTGATGTGCTTTCGTGTTCGTGAGGTAAGCGGCTCTTCGTTGCATGCGCAGCAAACGCTCTCGCGAAACACGCCGTATCGTGACGCTATTAGAGGCGAATTTCGACAGCAAACAAGCCGCGGCCATAACGAGGATTTAATCACATTAGAGACACGATATGGCGTCCTTCAACGTAACAGGAAGTGCGTAGCAAGAACTTTCAGGCTCATTGAACATTCATTCAATCTTTATCTTAGCATGTCAATGTCATAATAAAGATCTAAAAGATCCAAAACAGATTTTATCTCTCAAACAAATTTCCAGAAGACAGTTACATGTCGTTCAATCAAGTTTAAAAGTAAAAAATAAAACGGCGCTTAGCGTAATTAACAATGAATGTTTTCTTAATAGAAATTGAATCGAAACTTTATTAATTAAGATACTTAACATTTAAGCAAAGAGATAAAAGTAGTAAAATTTACTTTTCAATTAATTTGTAGTACCTATCGTATTATCAAAAGTTTAACGTAGTTACCATATACGATAGCTATGCATATATGAGTACATGAACAAAGTTGTGTCACATTATTTCTTTCTTTAACTTTCTTGTAAACGTTGAAAATAATCTATTTTGAATTTAATTATACAGTATTTATCTACATTTTTAAGAACATAATTATTTTCGTAAATTATTACATAATAAATCCTAATAAATACCAATTATAATTGCACATAATTCTTTTTTCAGTACAAGTAAACTTCAGATACATTTCTCTACGCAAAATCATGTTCATCATATATAATACAAAAATGTGCTTGCTTATATCAGAATGCTGTTTGTTGTTTAAAGATTTTTGCAAAAAGAATAATGAAACAGAAAAATGACAAAATACGCGAACTCAAAGCACGGAGAAGAAGTATGGTCTTCTCCCTTGGCAAAAGTTTTCATCGCTGAGAGTGTGTGGGCTACCGCCAAGGCGGCAAGATCTACAGGGTTGAAAATACGAACGACGACATAGGTAGAATAAATATTAATGCGACTGTTGCCCCTTGCTTCTTGTATTTGCTCTATTCCAGTCTCGACGGCTCCACGATCGAATTCTCATTGTTTCTCCTTTCTCTCGCCTCTCTTCGGCAACTCTCGGCTACGCGAAATTCGCACTCTTTACAAGTTTAGCTGTGCATGTGCACGCGGTACGTCTGTACTTGTCGTGAATTGTAATTTCCTGACTTCGCATCGCAAAAGCGACAGCGTGACACGATTTATCTCACAGATTTTATTTTATCACTTTGGAATACTTGGATGTCGCGATATTTCGTGAAGTAGAAAAGTAAGCAATCATAAAAATACACTACCTATTAAACTACGTATTGTTCACCAAGTTTAAAACATTTTCGTGATTTATTGCTTTAGTATCGTGGTGAAATAAAATAAGACGATGTTGAACTGACAAACAAGACGTTGAAATTGATTTTATAATTTATTACAAAATATATTTGTATAAAAGCAAACATAAAAGGCATGATAAGATGTTGGAATATATTTGAAAGCTTTCTGCTATCTAGCAACATATCTAAATAAAATTTGTCATTATCTAAGATAAAATACAGACGTGTAAAAATAAATTTTTAATTTAAATTTATATATTATTTTTCTTTTAAACTTATAAGATGTGAAAAACTGTAATTTTTTACTGTTTTATTTAATCTTTATATTCTCTAACTTTAGAGATTCTTTAATTATTAAGAATTTTTTGCAAGAATCAAAGAATTCTATTATCAATGAACAATTTAATTCACTAATTTAAACCATTATAGGATAGCATAAATTATTGGATTCTCTTCTTTTTACTAATTTAAAATTTTGCTGAATAATAATGCTAGAATAATGCATCCGTTAATTTTTTCATAAATATGATAGAAAATAAGAGTCTTAGCTTTCTGTATATAAAATTTTGTCTTGCGCAGCAATATAATTTCTTATTATTTTAATTAACGAAATTGCATAATTTGAAACTGTTCTAACATTCCATCTGTATTCCATACAGTATATAGACAGTCAATTTAGAAATGGAGGAATATTCGATTAAAAAAAGAAAATTGAATTTATTTGTTGTTTGTACAATCCACAAATTATTAGATGGAGAGTATTAACTAATTAAATACTATTAAATTTTTTCTGATTAAAAATGCAATTATTTTAATATGTGACTGTTAAATGTATCTCATGTTAGAGTCTTATTGTATAAACTTTGATAGTTTTAGCGTTATTTTATGTATTTAAAAATATATTTTAATATTACGTACTATCTTTTCAAAATTGACTTAAATATTGGAAAGAAAATTTGTACGTAATTCAAAGGACTAATTACAATTCAAACATAAATGGAATAATAAACAAATATTTGATTGTATTTGATTAAAAGTGTATCTTCTCTGAAAACGTGTATTAAGGTTTGAAATATTGCAGTGAATTGCTAAAGAAACGAAAAGGCACTTCACCACTTGATTCGGCCGTTAAAATATTTACGTCGCTAAAAGAATATATATATATATATATATATATATATATACACACACACAAACACACACAAACACACACACACACAAACACACACACATATATATATATATATATAGAGGCGATGTTTGCAGTGATTCTATTCACGTCGGCTGCTCGCGTTGAAGAAGAAAAAAAGCGATGCCCTTCGCTGCACCGGTGATAGCGAATTAAAATGCTAATTCGTTGCATTAATTTCCATCCATTATAGTCACTTATATTATACACTTTACCAGCAGAGAATAAGTTTAAACGCTTCCACGTTTGTTTAGGATGATACTGCATTTATGAAATAAGCATTTATATCTTGTTATCGTTTATAAAATTAATTCATATTCTACACAAAAGAGTATCGAATCTCTCTCTCTCTTTCTCTCTCTCTTAGTTTTTAAGATATTATATTTTTAGATATTATATATTATTATACGTTAAAAAAAATATAAATTACATATTATTATACGTTAAAAACGCATTTTCTAATTAATATTGCAACTTCTTCCGATAAATATGAAATCCGCAATACTTGGAATTAAAAAATAAGAAGCAACATTTTTTAATTTACTCATATATCTATTATAATCTTTAATCTTGAAAATTCTTATATAGATACGAAAGAGAAATTTTTTTAGTTAAATTTTAGTAATGTTGATATTTGAAGAAGCATCCACTATTATATTATACACAATAAATACAATTTACAATTATTTTAGACAAATACAAATAATATTTGAATATATAATATTTATTATTCTGTATCATAATTATTTTATTATAATCCATCATTAATAACATTGTTCAGTATATTGCAATTATACATTCTATTCATTAACGAATGCGATGGAAATCACCGAAATCCTCATTTCCCGACAAATATAACGATTGATGAAGCATCGGCTTTAATCTTAACTCCCAATAGACATTTTATCGAAGCTTACAAGTAGGATTAATTTCATTTCAACAATTTATTGATCGATTTGTTCCATTTATTATATCTTACAAGATTATATTAAATCCATACTTAGGATATCCGCATTTTTAATCCGACTTTGTTAGACAAAAAATGCCATTGAATTACACTGAAAAATTTTGCTTTTACAATTAGAGTCTTAAATTTATCATGAAAATAAAAATTTTGAAGTTTAATTTTGAAATTGCGAATTATATTTATTTACGCTACATTATTCATAATGTCGAAAATCCAATTTGAATTATTTTTAATTATTTCAATAGGTCGCCACTGCTTCTACTCAATATATACGTCTCCTACTTAATTTATAATAACTAAAGCAATAAAGTTAAATAATTTAACTTAAGATATATAGTAAATTTTACTCAAATTTAATTTATTATATATAATATTAAGTGTACACGTTAATATGACGTTGTTTATAACGTTGTTTATAAACTAAGCAATTTAACAGAAATGGATTGATTTACATTTTGATAAACTTGGAAGTTAAAAGTAACAAAACATATGTTATTTAATTTAAAGGATTTAATTCTATTGCTCCTTTAGTATCTAACAGTGTGTATTATTATAAACACAAAAATAATTTTCTTTTAAATATTAATATGCATATAATGATAAGAACATTGTTTATATTATGTAGAATTTTTCTTTATCCGTTATCCACAAAATGACGAACTACATTTATTTATAAATAAATATGATATTTATATAATTAATATTATTTTAAGACAGTGTCCATGGCACTATATTGTGGACAGACATGAATTTTTACGAAATAGCGAGCAGAAGTTTGGTGGATCCGCAGAATTAGCGCAAACTTTTACGCCGCGGCAAAGCAATTTAAAACTACTTCCCTAAGTGGAAGTCGAGTCATGCCCAAGAGGATGAAGCTGTCCAATTGCGAGATAAGTCGACAAATATCTTGACATACCTAGAAAAAATGCTAATTGTATTGTCAACAATTTCGTATGATTTTGCTCAACAGAAAATTATCAGAACGCATTTTATCGAGATTCAAAAAAATAATAGGAAAGGATCTTACTTAATTTACATTGTATTGTATATACAGTTAATTTGTCTTGTAGACAATTGTCATTCATAGGCCAATTGTCGCATTTTATTTTTGTCACGAAAAATACAGAAACTTTTCTCTGTATAAATAATTATAAATCGAAATGATTTATTCTCGACCAATGAGAATAAATCAACTAATAAAAATAATTCTATTTTTGGTCAAAGCGGGTCTTAGTGCTTATAATAATATTAAATGCAAATTTTTTGCAATTATTATTTCAGTTTTTAAACTGCGCGCCAATATAGTTCGAATATAGATTTAAAACGAAATCGCAGATTAAAGCTGAAATTAATATCTTAGATAATTGACCGTCCATTGAGAAAAATGATTTTGTTATAGGAACAAATCAAGGGGAAACAAATGTGATATTTGTTAAGAAAACGATCAATAGTTACTATCGCAAATTAATCATTTCTCATTTGTTAATGTATAATAACAAATAATTAATAGTATCGCTAACAAATAAAAGGCATATATATAGAAATCGTAGACGATCGTAGGATCTCAAATCATAAGAAATTGACCAATTCTAATCAAATATTCTCCCTATATCTAACTGTGATTATCACAGTTTCCTACTTAATCAGTTCAATCAGTTTCCTACTTAAGACCCACTCATCTATAATTTCTATGTAAACGATCCTAAAGTCTATCCAAAAGACAGAACTATAGATTCAATATAGTTTGCTTCTATTACTATAATAACACAAGCCTATACAAAAATATCCTGTGCTGGGGTAGAAATCTAGCTATTCTTATATATTTTAAGTCGCTAAATATAAATATGTAATACATAATAAATACATAAATACATATCTAACATAAAAATAGAACCAAGAGCAAATTTTCAATCTAGAGCGAAAAAATGGATCAAAAATGGGAAAAATGAGTCGTTCATTTTTTCGTTCTAGATGAAAATTTATCCAGAATGATCTTATATTGATGTCATATTTGTATTCATCGACTCAAAATACATAAAAATAGCTGTCTCCAGCGTAGGGTACTTTTTTGTGGGGCTGTGTAATTGATTGGTGTGTGTGTGTGTGTGTGTGTGTGTGTGTGTGTGTGTGTGTGTGTGTATAGCAGACTAACAGCCATTATAACGAATCAATTTGTTGTCACATACAGATATCTTATTAAAGGTACTGATCGCTTGTTAATAAATTAATAAAAACTTTTTTTTTATTAATAAATTAATAAAAAATTAATAAAATCCTTTCTTTCAGTGTCCATTTATTCTGGCAATATTTTTTGCAATAAATTATTCACAGATTTTTAGATGCTTATTAACATCACTATAAAATTCACAATCAATTTAATTTAAAGTATTAATTTCAGTTTGAGGTTGCATTTTAAGTACGACAAACCGTATCGGCGCGCAATTTATAAAACTGAAATAATATATTTGGAAAAAATTTGCATTTAGTATTGTTAAGCATTAAGATCCGCTCTGAACGAAAATAGAATTATTTTTATTAATTGATTTTCTTTGCATATTTTTAAATTCGAACTTACCGAAATTATATTAATTTTAATTTCTAAGAAAAAAAAAAACGTTTTTAAATCGCGAATTTTCTCGGCGCATGCTTGCCTAACGAAATTTCATCTACTCATTTTGTCGGCCTTCTCGGACTCCCTCTTTCGGTCACGTGAAGAAACATGTTTACGAGCGCGACTTCGAAAGTTTGCAAGGGATTGGAGTCTTCAGTCTTGACAGTCCATCGGCGCGAAGGGAAGAAGGGAACCACGCGAGAAACGAGTTTGCGATGATACGCAGGATATTGCTAGCGATGCTCGTTGAATGAAATGTAGTAAGACCCTTCCAGTTTCGCCGAAACTTTCCATCATCCCATCGCTTCCGCATCAGACGAGTACATTCTCCGCCAGAAGACGGTAGAGTCTTTTTTCCGATGACGCGAATATCCGGTGCTCTAAGGGTGCTTTTCTCGATACACCATTTTCGGAAATGTGAAACAAATTATAGTTTATGAAGTTTCCATTGCTCAATAAGGGATACAGATTATATATTTCTACATAAACAAGATTTAGACATTTATTTTTATTATAATAAATGCAAACAATACTGATACTAGTAGATGCAGCACCTTATACAAAGCAAATTAAACACTGCGCCTATACGTCAATCTGCAAACGTCTCTTGCAGAAGTTGTTGGAAACATAGTTTACAGGCATGAAGTTCAAAAACTTACGCAGATTGAGCTTTGGTAACTCATCGAGAAATCGTGTAGACACGTACCCCTGGGATATAAGCACTCGTGAACGAACTTGAGACAAGGATAGATCTAGCACTTCCTAGCTTTTCTAGTTCGTCGAAGATCAGACTTAACTAAAACTTTGTTGACTTATATAAGAGATCCTTATAATCGTAAGCATTTTGCGAAATTATAATAAATACTTATATATTTAAAAAAATCCGTTTAAGGCATTTATTCGATTGATCGATTAGTAATGAAAAATTCATGAAAAAAATTGCAGCAATTCTAAAGAACTTTAATATCTCTGCTATATATATTTATTTCATTTCTATCTCTTTTATATCTGCCATTTCTTGATTCTTTATTCTTCTGAGCAACAATAGTGATTCTGTCAAAAAGCTCTGTCGATTCTTTTCTTTAATATTTGATCAAGAACGAATAAGGAATTTTTTATTTGCGATTTACGTTATTAATCTGTTCATTGAATTATAAAAAGATAGAAGATTTCAAATGCATATTTGTGATGATTAGGTACAGCAAAAGCATTTTAGCAAAACTCGGTTAATAACGACGTTCCCAATGACAAATGGCGTCGGGTAAGTAATTAGCTGACCCTGATCGTTAAAGAGTCAAAATGAAATCTTGCACCATTCACGATTAGATCCGTCAGCGAGCGACCGCCAACGATTTAAAGTTTTCACGAGCTTGAATTACCCGTAAAGAAAAAAAAGAGCTTTAGAAGTGGGTTAATGTTCATCATTAAGACCTTCTACATGGAACACATAGGAGCGAAAAGAATATAAGAAGATAGAACTTTACAATCACGAGTAAAATTTATCTTTTTGCGGTTAGTGCATCGACTGTCTAAATCTCTTCAGATTTTCTCATGTTAAAGTATAGCCATTATGTATAATTCTGAATTGGAAAATCAAAATAGATAAATACATTAAACGTATAAACGAGTCGCTGAGAAGAATAAATGATATTTTCCCCATGTCTCTTCATTTTTTAAAATAAAAGAATCCGTGACAATTTTTACTTTATATAAAATTAAATTATCTTAATTTTTTACTAAAAGAAACAAATAAAAAGAGAAAAGTTTTTATTTTATATCTAGCCGATGTAATTAAGTATAATAACTTTAAAATATGTGAATCTCTTAATATTATTTGAGTTATATCACTATTCCGCTCAACGGCTCAAATAAAGTTTGCATGTCGTGGCAAAGGAAACTGTTAAGTAAGATGAATTGTTGAATGAAGCACATCACTTGGTGGAAGCATATATTCCTGGGATTGTATATTGCAAGATGTGATTGCGCTGATTCATGCTCTCACTAACAGAAAATGTACTTTTAAGAAAAATTTGATCAATATATTATGCACATTTATTTTATAACTTAAATTTTATTTGTAACGACACATATATTTAATATTCTTTTATAATTGCAGATATATAAAGTACATGTAATTACATGATTCATTAAATCAGGAATTCATCACAATTAAATGACAACTACATCTTTAAATGTTGTAAATTAAATAATTTTGTAATGAATTAAATATCAGATAATTAAAATTAAATTATACAAAGAAAAGAGATAATTATATTTGCTGAAAAAAAAATCAACAACAAATCTTACTTGAATATAATCTTACTTCAATATGATTATATTGAACATAGTATTAAACAACTAATGAAATTTCATAGATAACACAGAATGTCAAGGGGATTATTTTTGTAAACGAATTACATAGAAACGCAAAAATTCGTCTCCAATTAACAGAGTTTCCTGGCTTACATTAAAATACGATTTTCACTAATAGGATTTCCACAGTAGCAACAGTGATTGAAACTGTGGAGTGAAAAGCATCACACGATATCTCTCTGTAAAATCGTATGTATTCAGGGATGAAAAGTGCGTGCTTATATTTCGTGCATCTGCCGACTTGTAATGCGGAGCAAAACATTCTGATAACCCCATTATTACGGCGAACGCAATACACACGACAGGGATCGTTCAGGGAAGAGAAATACATAAAGAAGACTCCCAGACAGCGATATGATTCAACATACAGAGCCTACGGCTATTATTGTATGGTTCTTCTCATTGTTCAGCACCGAACAGTCGAACTCGCTCTATACGCTTCCGTTCGCGTTTTTCATTCTGCCATAAAAGGCACGTATCAATACGGAAAACATAAGAAACTGTGTCTCACTTCCTACGCTACAGCATCAGAAAAAAACGGAAAGCTATTTATATTGCGTATTATGGTTATTATAACCACTGTGTGACAAGCTTTTTGATTTGACCATGTGTATTGGCTGCGTTTAGCAGAAAAAACAGCCTTGCAACTATTATAAGATTCTTTATAATATGATTGATTCTTGCCCTTAGTTTCTGAATCTAAATATATAAATTCTTACAATGGTTGCACAAAAGCTACTTTTCCTGCTACATGCAGCCATTAATTGTTCGTGACATATATGAATTTATAAAATTTTTTGAAGATAAATACATACGTTATTACAGAAATATTTATTTTCAGTAATATCTGCCAAAATTAATTTTAAAAAACTAAGATCTCTTTAAATTTTTTTAATTTATTGTAAATCAATATTTGAATTTTTCGAATTTGTTTATTTAATTTTTAATGCAGTTAAATTTTAGTTTATAGATTAAATTTTTTGTTTAAGTAAACACCAAACTGATAGAAAAATAGTTAAACACACTGTTGTGCGAAAATGCTGCAAAAATACAGAGAAATGTCCGAGCTGTCTACCCGCAGTGCAAATATCTATTATAAACCCCAAAGTAGTTTCGGCAGAATTTTTCTAGCGCCAGTTTTGTACGCATCTCTCATGTGTTCTGGTATTCTCCCAACAATACCGGATGATCATATTTTCAAGAAAATATATGACTTCAATTTCGATTCTTCAGGATTGCCTGAAACCGATTTGCTTCGTTTCATTCTCGTTGGTCTCGAGATATTCGATTTATATTGCGAATCTAGCTTTACTTTCTGCTGGCCTGCCCTAGCGGGAGATATTGCGAAATATGGTGTGCTTTTCTAGAAGAATACTGATTCAAAACATACGGCCTATATTCGAACAAAATGTTATCTTACGCACACACAATCGCCTGATAATATTTTTCTTCAAACATAACTTTAATCCGCTTTTCGGAAATAAATATACGAAGGCTAAAGTTTCGTTATTTATAAATTTAATAATAACAGATTGCTTCTATGATTTTTATTAATACATAGAAAGACTTATCTAATAATACAATATAAAACCACACATTCTTTAAAATTGCTAATTAAACTAAATACCTAAACTAGATTTAATCCTGTCGCGCATCGGCTAACAGCACGCATTGGAAAATTTAATTTACTCAATGGGTTGCACAAAGGTATATTCTATCAAATGGAAAATACGACAATATTCGTAGAACCTAAACAGCTTTGAAATCACAAAGGTTATTCAGAACCGCATCGTAACATCAATACGATAAAGGATAATTTTACATGGCATAATAATAACAATGCGGCACAATCACGCCTTGATAATAACTCAATTTCCTAATATTTATTTAGCAAATATTATTCTTATTATGCTATATTTGAAATTTCTAAAAATATATATTAATTAGAATTAAAGCATTTTTTACTCTAATAAAAAATTATATACGTTTTGCGCGAATTAAACTTCAAATATGCGAATAACAATAAAATTCTGTTTTTCATTTTGATTACTTTAACTTATTAAAATTTGCAGATTTAACATTAAAAGTTTAATTGAATTGTTAAAATTTTTAATATTACTTTAAAAATAAAAATTATGGAAGAGACAATTATAGGAGAGACTAAATTTTGCTAAAGAAAAGATAAATCTCGTTTCTCATAAGAAATATTCTTCAAGGATAATCGTCCTATTCAAATACACTTATTACCACACATGCATCTCTGCATTTTGTACCGTTCTTTCCGGCTGTGAAATTTAATATTGCCGCGACCTATAAATCAGAAGCGACCATAATCTTTCGCGCAGCTTTATTTCCTACCCACGTAAAACGTAGACTACGAGCCAATTTCTTAGGCGACAACAGTATAGCCAGCATTTTGAGGAGAAGAAACATAAAAGCAGTGATGCGTAGCGAATATCAGTGAGCCAAAAATGCGAATGGAATCAGCGTTAGAAGCACATGAATTATGGATTCCACTTTGGATTATTAAAAACCATTATTCAGAATATATCCGCGGATGAAGTGGCGTTAGCCAGATTTTCCTAAATTATGAACACTTTGCCGTAATAATGCCGAATTGCTCTGACAACTAATAAATCTTTTAAAATTCTGTAAAATTAGATCAGAATTCCCTCATAAGTTGGAGTAAATCTTTTCATCTGTTTTTCACTATTTTGTTTGCAAACCTTTTTTAATTAACGTTTCAATAAACGGTATTGAACGGCTTGAATCTTTTCTACATTTTTTCCAATTAATATGTCAACTGCTATTCAAACGTTTTCTAAAGTGATATTGCTCACAAATAAATCTGTAAATATTTATTATTTATATAAATGTACACATGCACACACATTAATTAGAAGTTGCAATATTACTGATTGCTAGCGTTCGTAACAACAAAATGTTTACATTGTATTTGCATCGAACGTTGGTATATCACAATGCATTACAAATGTATAGGTATACAATAATGCGATAACGTACGTATTAGTATTCGTTAGCATAGTTTAGGTTTCGCATAATTAGCGTATGTAACTCTCGACACCCGTGATCAGATATTCGATTACATTTTGCATTACAAAAATCATATATCAGCGTTATAAAATTTTCCTTTATACATGCCTTTATATTAATTTTATATATTAACTTTTAATTAGCATTAGAGTCATAATATAATATAATTTAATTTAATATGTTTTATTAAAATAATGACAATTAATGAGCATTTTTAAAACATTACACAAATAAAAAATTTAAAAAATGAAAAGAGGGAGAAGAGATATGTATCATACAATTTTAGTAAAACATATAAAAAGATTGTTGATAACATATTTTGCTCTGTGAAATCCAGTGTGAAAATATCCAATGTACATACACATTGCATTCTCAGTGTGCGTTAGAAACTCTCTCAGCGATCAGTGCATCAACGTAAATAAATTAATGCATATCGCAAATAGCCAGCTCAGTAGGCGCTCTTACGATGTTACATTTATTATATGCCAAGTACTAGTGGTTAGCAAGCAAAATTCTATCGTCTGTAATCATGACGCATGAACAAAGCACCTCGGAACACCGAACCCGCTTCCATCGCTTTAATTAATTCGGAGGATTGCAGTAAATCTCGCGACTATTCTATACATCGTCCAACGACTGCGTTCGTTTTTAGTCGAAACGTCCATTACTCGCGAAACTTATTTTGCAATGTATATTATTATTTTGGACGTTGTTGGTCATAGTTATTTAGTTCGCAACTGCACGTACACGTTTAATTATACAGAAAATTATAATAAAGATTGAAAAAGTAATTTAAAAAAGTAATTTAAAATTTTCAAAAATATTAATATTATTAATAATAAAATTTGTATGTTAAAATTCGAAGTATTATTGATTCATTCACTTCACATCGTTTTAAAATCGAAAGATATTATAGATATCCATCATCAAACTCTCAATTGAGTTTCAAAATAACACAACAACGTAATACTGACACGCTAGTATAATACGCGTACATTTAAAAATACTTTTATTTTATGTAATTACTGAATAATTTATAATACATATTATTATCTACATATAATTTATTTTACTTTTTCAAAAAGATTGTCCATCTCAATGATTGATATCGTTTCTGGTAGTCATCTGCTCAGGACGGACATTTATCAATCTATAAAATCGATCGATGAATTCATCGATGGCGAACGATAGATTTGGGACGATCAATAGCTTGGGATGTACGGTTGACAATGACAAACCCGGTCGAAGGAGATTAGAAAGCCTTTGTGCGTGTCAGCAAGCTGACCATTGTGTCGAAAGAGAGACTAGAGGAAGCTGTTCTTTTGTCGCGAATGACAGGACTAATCTCCTTCTATCAGTGCAGATATTTGTAGCTGCGAAAGGCTGACCTATGGTCTTCCATCGCCAATTTTATACTCATGTATTTTATTATATTTCTCTCTCTCTTTCCCCCCCCCTCTCTCTCTCTCTCTCTCTCTCTCTCCTCTTTTCTTTGCCTAGATCTAAATTTTTTCGGTAACAGTAGCCTCAAAATATAAATTTATTACAAGAGAAAGTAGAAGATAGACAATATAAAAGTTAATATAATACATAATTACAAATATTTTTGAAACAAAAAAATAAAAGCTTTATAAATATTATTTACTTTATAATTATATTAAGCTTTATAATTATATTAAATTATAAATATTATTTTACTGAAATACATAAATTTTACTGAAATTTAAAACAAAAAACATGAACAAAAAGCATTAACTAATAAAAATAATGATATTATTTTATTTAACTTTTAAAATTATTTATTATTTTCTTATAAAATTATATTCTATAGAAAAATATTGTTTTACATTCTAAATCCTTAATTCATTATTTCTTACTTTCGACTATTCGTACTTTTGTTCGTAGAAAATTAATAGAGAAGCACATTGTACTTAAGATACATTATATATGACTTACGAACTACGTACAGCATTTCCACTCAAGGAAGGCTTTCTCAGTCGAGTGAATTCATTAAAATGTTGACAGAACACCCCGTGTCATGTAATGAATAATATACGATAGTGCAGCAAAACCCGCTTTGTCGTATGTGGGAAGCTGATGAGCACCTTTGTAATGATGGTATCATTTAATTAATCAAGTATGGTGACTGCTAAATCACTGCCTTTAGCGGTATAGTCAGCAAGCTTGTGAAAAGGAAAATCGGAATTAGAGAAATCAGGAACGCAGCGTTAATGACTATAAACCGATTTACACTCGGGAAGAGAGTGGATGACGTCTATATCGATTTTCAATCGGCCGCAGAAGTTTTTTATTTTACAAAAATCGCACCTTTTTTTACGATCCGACATGACGAAGTCCCTTCGGCGAGATGACGCCAGTCAGATTTATGAGGACAGTAAAAAGCGGTCGATTTACTATAAAAACGACTGTTCTTCGTTTCATACTGAATTTTATTACACAAATGACGGGAACGTGGATAAAATGAAAATTATATAATATAATCAAGCAAGTATTACGCTACAAAAATACATGGTTTTGAATCCATATAAAAGAAGCTATTATAAAGCTTTCTCGGCTACTATCCGAGTTCTTTATGTTTATTTTATATATATATACATATATATACATATATATGTATATGCAAAACCAAAATATTATAAATAATAATTAAAAACCAGTGATTCTAGATATTTTAAAATTTACACTTTTAATTTCCATAAAATATGAAAATGTAAATATGATACTATGACCGATTGCATGCTTACATTTTTTACTATTAATTTTCTGTTACATTTTGTATATAAGTAGAAAACAAGAACTACAGTTTTCAGTTTTGTTAACTTTGATCATTTAATGCAACATAATTTTAATATAACATTAAAGTAAGCTTGTTAAATTACAAAAAATAATTATAAAATAAAATAATTATAAATGACAAATATAAATAATTATAAATATTCTTTGTTTAAAAAGTTAAAAGAGAAAAATATTACACAAAAATTGAATTTAGCATTGTTTACTTCAGAATACGTGATGCGTGCTGAGATACTAGAGATTCTGTAATTAATTAGTCGAAATTGAGTTTGCAACTTAATAATATTAAACGGCATAGTAAAATAAACATATTATTCAAGACATTGCATTATGTAATAGGATCCACATTATGAAATAGAAGTTTATATTTATTATAGACTCGTTAGCGCATATTTCATGCAACGTATAAAACTTTTAAATCATATCGAAACGCCAATCGATGATCGATGACATGTTACCCGTCGTTATAAATCGTTTTGTTACAACAAAAATATAATAGATGTTTACTACCATCGCTGTTCTACATTGCCCGTAAACTTTCCGCTAAATCATTGGATTTACTCCGCATTTAACTGGCGCGCGAGGACGTGTCTGGTGTGCTGATACGATACATGAGAGTACAGAATGGCACGTTCCATCGTTGAAACTTGGTAATAATGAACTTGGCTAAGGCTCTATGACCGATATTCTTGCTCCACATTTAACGGTATATATGTTTGTTCGATACTTGTGTGGTATCAGCATCAAACACAATCTTCGTGTACATACAAACAAAAATTCTTCTTAAGTGGCTAGTCTTTAGCGCTAGATTACTTTAAATATTAAAATAATTATTTTTTTTCAATAACGTTGTAATGGAAAAAACAAAAAAAGAAATTGACCAACTGAATTTTTCTAAAAAAAAAACCGCGTGGTTTCTTTTATTTACCTCTTATAAGGTTCTTCTATGACATTCTGTAACACACGAACAAAACGGTTTTGCTGAAATATCTAAAACTTTAGCCAGACATAGATTTGAAAATTTTGTTATCGTCAAAATAATTATGTAGAGCGTTCAAGCCAATGGCTAGAACATCAAATCTTTTTGCATTGTTGATCACACACACATACATATTTGAACTTTTCACGTAATTGTTTTAATACTCTAACAAAATTATTTTCAAATTTATCTAAATTTTTAGAAACTTTAGCAAAATCATTCCTTTTCGTGTAGATGTTCATGTAAACAGCAAGAGCGTCGTAAGTACTTAGTGTGCGAGACGTAATTATCTTCGCATAGTGTCGGCATGCCATACTATGCCGTATGGCTTGTCGTACGCCATGATTAAATTCGCTCACCGTTCGCACCGACAAGGATTTAGATCCTTGACCTAATCGCTATTTCATCTGCAACATCATGGCAACATGATGGCGCGCTATTTCATTACATATTATAAAGAAAGAATACGCGTTAATCTCAAACATCAGAAAAAGGTAGTAGGTAAGGTAATTAAATAAACATCGCATTTAAGATTTTGATTTTTGTATTACATCCTTAGTATGTATAATAGCAAAAGACTAATGGTTGTGTTTGTAAAGAGCTAGATAATTAAAAGCTAAAGCTCTCGAGGGCGTGCACATACCTCTGTATCGTTTATTCCTCAATAAAAAAAATGAAAAGAGTACGATATAAAATGTAATAACATGTTTTATAACAAAAAAATAATTATTTTGTTTCTACAAACGTGATTATTACTTTGAATTTATATTACTTTGAATAATTGTTTTGAATAATATAATAATATAAATGCTATCGCGAATCGAATGTATAAAACGCAACTGTCGAAATTTTCTATTGAAGTTGTTTAATAATTAATAAATTTGTTACATTTTTCCATCAGAAATAAAAGTCTTGAAAGTGCTAAAAAATGATAGCTTACTTAAAGTTGAGTCTACAAATGAAAATATTGTTCTTTTTTAGAGTATACTTCTAGAGTATACTTATCTTTCTTTCTACAAAACAATAAAACAATCAATAACTATCGATAAATGTTAGCACTTTAGTTTGCTTAAGATATTGAAAGAGAATTACTAAAAAGAATAATTTAATTATACATAGATTTATCTACTATTCATTTAATTGATGAAATTTATCACAGAAAAAAAGAGAGATAACCTCTCGTGTGTATGCGATTAATATGTTATTTTTTAATCTACAAGGATATTAACATCAATTATATTATAACAACGATTTTGCGAGCAAAAATAAAAAATAATTACTTGATTATATCTACTATGCGCTATATATCTTATTATTAGTATAATCTGATGGAAAAGCGGAGGGATGAATAAATTTCCTCCTCCAAGCCGCAATACCCATTCACTTGAATCGCCAGCAACCATCGATTGGATCTGCTATCGAGCTCAAGTAATACCATAGACGCGATCGATTCTGGGAAAAGCTGGTTGCATCGTGCTTCAATAATTTCCATTATATGTATGCAGAACTAGGCTGGTTATTTTGAAATGTGTGCGTTACCCCGTTAACCTTCTCGAAATATCAATTACACAATCGCCTTTCTTCAAATATTCTTGTTTACCTAATCATAATGTTGTATCATTTTTCCCACTAGATGCAATATATGCTTATCGCACAGCAGGAAATTCATATTAATAAAGCCATTTATTAATATTATTATTGTTGTTCAGCGAAGCTTTCTATTAAAACCGTATTTACGCATGTAAAATTTTCATGGAAAATTTTATTTATTATTATTTAAAAGTATTTTTGATTTAAATTATTTTATCTGTTCCTTTTTAAATTAATATACTTATAATAAATTAAAAAAGACAAGAGCGAGAAAGAGAGAGAAAAACAGAGAGAGAGAGAGAGAGAGGGGGGGAGAGAGGGAGGGAGAGAGTAGGCAGTTTGAATATATAATACATAATTAAATTATTTATAATAATTTCCCTTTAATATTGTTTTAATAATTTTTATCTGATGCAAATTAAAATACAAGGTTGATGTTTAATGACTTTTCTATTGCTGCACAAAGATAAATACAATTCTATTTATAAATTAAGCTTTTTATACAAATAATCTATTATATTATTTTTTATACAATTGTTTTAATTCTTTATACAATTGTCTTAATCAAACTATCATGTTATATCCATTTTTATTAATATAGATTAATTTTAATTTTGATTTAACTTTTTATCTTTTTTTTAGTTCTAAGAATTAGAAAAAGATAAAATTTAAATTAAACCGATATTAGGCATTAAATAGATTTGACACAACAGTATTATATTGTAATTTACATGCTATAAGAATTATATCGCAAAATTAATATAAAAGTAAAAAATATTAATTTGCTATCAAAAATTTATAAAAATTTACAGCAGTTTTATGTGATATTTGAATAAAAAGAACTGCATCATATGTTGTGTCGACTTTGAAGCAAAATTGCATCGAACGTCTTCTAGCTAGAAGCATAAAATAGCCGGCAGACTCAGAACGAATTTGCGCCCAAAATTGAATTGTACCGGAATGTAACAAACAACTAGTGAATTGGTACCGCGAGAAAAATTTTGTATCGAGCTGACGAAATTTATTTCGAATTCAACGAATTAGATTCTGCACAAAATCAGTACGGTGAAAACGTGTACCGAGTTCAACAATCCCTCACTGTAAAATTAGGAATACTTTATGTCATCGGATATTTCATTAATAAATTTAATCATTTATTAATATAAATTTAATCATTCAATTGGATGACTCTCTTTCACAAAGGCTTTAAGAATTATAATCATATTTCATATTTTTCTAGTTTTTATCGTTTCCATACCACGGTAATATTTTATGCGAAATTTTTCAAAGGTAATGCAATATTCTCCTGTCATTGAAAATGAGAGAGAAACAACATAGGGATAGGTCGTATAATTTGAAAATACGCAGCTCGGTTTGAAATTTCAACGTGATTCGCATCAATTATAGCAAAGAGGATCTTCTTTCCAGGATGGTATCCCGGAAAGCTGAGAAAAAGAGAACGTCCACTCTTCCGTCGGTCCTCGACATTTGCGACAGTGTAATCTTATACCGGAACTCCTTGAAAGATAAAATTAAAGTGTTAGATAATGCATCACAGTTTTAATGCATTGTAACATTGCATTTATGATAAGCAGAACATAACGGAAAACACTGACATGATAGATTCAAAATTAAATCTATTATTACAGATATTTAGAACTACATTTTTATTTTATTTATTTCTTTTTTATAATATATTATTTTTATAATATATTAAAAAATTTTTTGTAAAAAATCCATTATAAAGAAAGATCTATGTTCGATTATTTTTTCGTAATATTTTCCTGTGCAGATTAAAGTGATACATTTTGTATATATTGACGCGTATCGCTATTGATCACTGTCAGTTAACCGAGAAAAAACGTGGTAGGATAAACCGTCTAAAGCACAGCAGCTGATCGCAAGCACGGTATAGATGTCCGTAAAAAGAGATAGCGAAAACATTTCGCGTACGACGAAAGATAGCAAGGAATACGGGATACAGCGATAATTCGAAATAGTTTCCTCCTCAAAGTCCGTTTCTCACTTTCAGGTAATAGCACGAATCTATAAGACGAGGGAGATTTTACGAGCGATGTATAAAAGAAGCCAAGCCGAATCTATAATACAAACAGAATCAATTATTTCATTTTTCGGACAAGAAAAAAAATACTGGAAACAATAAATAAAATGTTATTTTCTTATTATACTTATTACGTATTTATCTTTTCTATGATTGTCAAATACGAAATGACGACGCCTTAGATAAAATATCTCTCAAAAGAGATATTTTATACGAATTTAAAGTACGATTTTATATGATTTTATACGAATAAAAAAATATTTTAACATTTATAACATTTGCGTAAATAAATATTTAAGTAAGTAACGTCTTCTTAAAAATTATTTTATTACCATCAAAAGAATATATTATGTAGAACGGTAATGTAGAACTGTAAGGGTAGATAAAACTTTTTCTCAAGGATGAAATAGATTTAAGTTCGAGCAATTTTTCTTCCGAAAGAAAGTAATCAACACCATGAAAAATATCCGTTTCCACTGAAGTAACCGATGATTTGCGCGTTTACCAAGTACTTTTCCAAGATAATTTTTAATTTGCGATCATCGGTTTTGCTCGACGAATGAATAGTTGGACGGTATCAGAGCGACATCCTTTTGTAGGAAAAAAATATTGCTGGAATACAAATTGTTCGTGAGAACGTAAATAAAAAAAATATCAATACTTACGTTTCACTTTTAAATATGTATCCGGACGCTTACGTCATTTTACAATTGCACACTCGATGGGGGTGAAGCACCATTTTCTCAGTGAAGAATCATGAATGTTTCGAGGATTCGTATGCCGTGCATATGTATATGTTCGTATGCGAGAGGCTTCCAGCCTGGAAATCTCCGTTTTTCCGTTGGATATACGTCTATTTGCTTGCCGGTAGCACACCGCCGCAAGTACTTTCCGCGACATTTTGCATATTCCCGATCCACTCGACGATAAGCTTTGAGTATTATATCCCGCCACTGACTTTACCGACCACTTCGCTATTACTCACCGATTCCAAATGTTATATCTTTTTTTAATATCATATATATTGAATGCGCGAGATAAAATAGACATAATAATATCTTAAAGCGTATAGTAACTAATCAAACAATGATAATGCCTATGAAATCCAAACACTGGATATCCGCGTGTAAAAAATTTATTCAATTAATATATAATACACAATAGACTTTTTAATCCTACTGCGGATCCTTCTCAATAATATTCAATAATATCACAATAATATTCAATTACAATACAAAAAATTGATAGGTCATATACTTAAAAATTGAAATTAAAAATCGAATTAAACAACATGTGGCCGTGTCTAATGTTATAATCGAAAATTATGATCCAAGCGTATTTTCATTACAATTTCCAAGTTAACCAGATCAAATTATTAAACCGAATTAAACAGATATATATAATAAATATATATAATAAAATATATATAATAATTAAATATAATAAATAAATTATAATAGATAAATTAAACTTACATAATGAAACGCCAAGATAAGTCAATCAGAGAAAGTGTCAGTTCTAATTTCGTTCTCATACGATCGACGCAATCAATAACTAAACAATATATGACTATGATGAATTAATTAAAACCGAATTAAACAAACAGATATGGTACAAATATATATAGTAACTAATTGTAATTATATTAATATTTGAAAGATCGATTTATTAGCTGCTCTACGATATATTCGTTTGATATTCCTTCTTAATCTCTCGATGTCAGATGATCTAAAAATAAAATACTCCTCTTTAATGCAAATTTACACGGAAAGAACGTTTCGCTGAAGTTTCTGAAAATTTAACTAGATATTGAAAATAATTTTATTGAACTATCAAAATAATTATGTGAGACAAGTGTTGATGACAATACTGCAAAAAAATTTAACATTCTAATTTGAATATTCTACATAATTTATTTTGATAGTCTAAACAAAATTCTTTTCAAATATGTATTTTGCTAAATTTTTAGATATTTCAACAAAACCATTTTTTTTATATCTTTATTGATGCAGTCAGTTTTACGCTAAATCCATACGTTCGTTATAGTATAACATACAGAAAAATTAAATCTAGGAATATATTTTTCACATGTCGTCTAAAAATCATTATGACACGATTTTGTGCTTGACTGTAAGAGCCATTTTCTGACTGGAAGATCTAGGAACCAGACTAACGAGCTGGAATCGCATCTGTAGGAAGAAGAACATATGAGCAATGCTGCATCTGCTGCTCGCTTCAACGGTTATTATTTGCGGTCGCCGAATGAATTATAGAGGTGCACGCGTCTCGACAATGTAACCGCGACATCTCGGAAGCTTTGCATTGCAACTAAATTTATTTTGTTAGTTACATACCGTCCGATACACTGCGAAATTCCGGTTTTATTCATGACAGTGCTTTATAAGCAGTTGCATTAAAACTTACGCGGATGTTATTTTATCTTATACATTCGTATGACGCAAAATCGCGAAGGAAGTCTTTCTTGGTCGAAACACGTGGCAAGTGTTGGATCCACGTCAAATACTTGTCACGTAGATGCAATGGCTAATCCTTGTTAAGTCCTTTCGCTAGGAAATCCGTAGAGGATTTGAGAAACGTGTTCCTCTCGCGAGTTTCCGTGTCACGCGATGGAAACTTACTTGAGCGAAACAGACAACGATGTAAGACCTGAAAGAGAGATACTTATTTATTTTCAAGTTGATTTTATTTTTAACTTTATCATCTATTTACCACTAATCTTATTTTTGTCAACAGTTTTATTTTTGTAAATAAATCTCTCCACAAATCTACCATTACTTAAATTGATTATTAAAAAAATTTTTTAAATATATTTTTTTAATATATTTTATAAATAATTAATGAACAAAATTTATAAAAAGTAACTTTTATACTTTTAAAAGAAGATCATGATAAATATGATTGAATAATAAAAATGCTATATATATGTTCTCCTACATACAATATTTTACACAATATTATAAATAAATACGCATAACACAGGAAAATAAATTTCCTCCAAAAATCTATTAAAACATTTGTGTTAAAGCAGTAACGTATTATTTAATTTATAAATGGATGTATTTTTAGGTCGAGAGAATATTGCATATTTCAGTTACAGTAACATAATACAAGCAGTAAATGAGAAAAATCTTTTAATCTCAGTCAATGAATTGCGAGAAAATAGCGTAAAATAACATAGTGAAAATAATATAAAAAATTGAGTATCTAGAATTTAACTTAATCTCTAAATGTAAAAGTATTTTATACTTTTAATTAATGTTTTGTCTCGTTTTATAACAGAGAGTAATTTATTCTATCTAAAATAATTTTTCGTTCGACGTTCTTTTGAATTAATAGAAATTAATTTAGGCTGCTTGAGAAACACCAGTGCAGATTAAACTGAACCTGTTAAAACTAGTATATCGCTAATTAACATCAAGACTTCTCAAGATATGGCACGTTCACGTTAATACCACGTTTTATCATTGCATCAGGTACATATCTTTCTTCCCAGTTGAGCGACTTCTCTTGCTACATGTAAACACTTATTACAATTTTGTTATAAACGTTTGCGTGCCTTTTATCGCTTCTCATTCATGAAACATTGCAATAATGTTCTGCTTATATTAAAACGGTTGGCAAATCAAGATCTTTAATACTTTATACATCTAGCACTTTGCATGAAATTTCGTAGAGCATATAACATGAAATATTCCGATATTAGTTTCGATTAAATATTTACAACGATCCGTAACATTTTAGCTTAACAAACTAACACAATTAAAATTCCATAATATTCTGTATGATGGCTGCGAGCAGCGATCGTTAATGCTAAAATAGTAAATATGTAGCCCATAAATAAATTAAAAAATTGATGGATATAGTTGACCATTTTATTTTCCTTAGGAACGTTCAATCAAAAGTGCTATGCACCCTCTCATGCACATTAATACACAGACTTTAAAGGCTGTTTATAGCGTGACCCCTCCATTAACAGTCGCTGAATTTTATGAGCTTTTGTAGAACGGTGCTGCGACTAATTGCGGAATTGATTTGAAAATGAAAGTATCGGATTTCAATTATTGCTAAAAAGAAAACTACGATAAATATTTATAATAACAAAAATTTTTAATCTTATTTCTAACAAGTTCATAATAATAATTATTGATATCGTGTTTATTTTTATAATAAAAATGCAATAACAATACTTTATAATATAAAAAATGACAGAATTCTCTCTACACATACTCAAAATTTATAATATTAATATTTTTATAGAAGCCGCTATTATAATGTAATGCAAAAATAATTACAACTTACAGTGAAAGAAATTTTCTCAAATTCATATTTTGATTTCACAAAGATGCGTAAATTTTTTCTTGTTCTACAATGAAGTATAAGACAAAAGGTCTTCTGTACGTGGCATTAAAATCATTTAAAATTAGCGCTGACAAGATCTACGTTAATATTGATTTATTATAATCGATAATTATATAACCCGCCTTCGTAAAATACATGTAGATTTAATTTTAGCTTATTTAATAAATTCACATTATCTAAATTGGTGGCAATCGACGAAGATAACGCACACGTTGTTGGGGAGGTAGGTTAAAAGTTTAGAAACGCTATTAGAGCCGTCGACATGAACTTGTGAAAAATTGGTGTCTACGGAAAATTAATTTCTCCTTATCTGCCCGCATGGAAGAACCGATAAATCTGGCCAGCGCATGACCGGAGTAGACGATTTACGATGGTGTGGCAGCTTGGCCTGTATCATCGTAACTTTCTTTGAGCGTCGTCATCAAAACGAATTTATTGCGTGACTTCGACGTTACATTGATCGACCGACATTAGTTCAATTAATTATTAGAAACATGAAATAATCATAATCTGTTTAATTTGAAACATTTGTTTATTAAATTAAAGTAATTTTTGCAACATTCATAAATTTTCAAATAAGAAATTGTTTTATAATGTGATTCTTTTCGAGAATATTTTATGAAAAATATTTTTCCGTCTTCTTAAATGAAGAGAACGGAAATTAATGCAATTTAAATTTATAAGATCAACATATATTCCATCTTTTAAAGTGATCTTTACTGTCAAATTGAACTGCTTTGCACCTGCTAGGATGCACTGTAAGAAAAATTAATTTTCTTCAATTTTACATGATAAAAATAGGATCTTAGAAGCAGCTGACATCTGAGAATAATGTATAAACTTTAATATATCTAAAAAAAACTTTTATGTGTTTAATTATTTTGTTAAATTGATGGATAAATTGTATTCCAAAATTAACTTTTTATTTATTAATATTTTTAAGAAACCATTTTATGTAATACATTTTCCATTAAATTAAGTTAAAATTTATAGACATATTGTAAAAATATTTGCAAACAAAACTGAAAATTGCATATCGATAAAAACGGAGTATTTGCGCAATCATGACAAGACAGCAGCAATAAACATGATGGATGTATTCAACCGTGTGTACATCTTGCACGCGTTTGTGATCGATCAAACGCAGCGACGTGAAGCACTAACAGGGGAATTTCCACGTCCACCCTTTGACCCTTCAAAAGGAGGTATTTGGGGGTTCCGCAAGGCTCAGTACGCAATTGAGAAATGATCGGGATAGGCAGACTGCAGCAAGAGATGAAGCGTCGAAAAGGAAAAACTGCTCCACCACCGCAGGTGGGGTATTGTAAGACTCAATTTCATGCTTGAATAAGCGATGCGACGTGGGGCAGCATCGACGATATTCTCCGCGCTTAGAGATTGCGCGCGACAGCGCGAGAAGGGGATAATGTGCCGATTCTCGATTTCTGCGGAATGCCAGCCCGATAAATTTTATCTCACTGATTTATTAGAGACGCCGAAAGAAGCGCGGTTTCATGCACAGATACCGCACAGCCTGCAGATCCTGCCTGTTTTCTAATGTAATATTTCTTTGCTCGCTGATATAATTTTTAGCATAAACTATAAAATATACCGCTTTCAATTACATTAAAATGTCAAATATAAAATATTAATTAATTTCTAAACAAATAGTTTATAAATGTCCGTTTTACAATATAAACTATTTTCTATTTTCTCTGTATATGTCCAGTCTATTTAATATTGTGTGAGATTCGTCAATCTCTTTACTTTAATAAAAGAAAAAGATGTATAAATTTCTAACATATGCTTGTTAATTATTGATTTAATTGTTAAAGTTCTAAAATAATGCTCATGTAATATTTAAATATTTAAATTGACCTCTAACGCACAATTTTGAAAAAAGATTTTACATTTTTAATTTATGTAATGATTAATTACGTATTCGAATACATTTAATGGTAATATCATTAACTACCATTTTTGTCGTCCGAACAAAAAATCACAGAAAATATAAAAGCATGAGAATGCTTCGTTAATATCTGCAGTGCGCTTTATTACGAATGCAAAATTTGGCGTGACCGGATTATATGATAGAAGTCGGAAATGTATTTCGAGCACGTGAGATGTAATGAAGAGCAACAAAAAGATACATTCTCAACGTTGCGATCTCATTACGAGCTGTCCATCTACTAAAACGATTCAGGACAAGGAGAAGAATAACAGCTTTTTCGCACTGAAAAAGATCTATTAAATGACAGTAGTTAAAATTTTTGATGTTACCTATTAATCTGCTGAAATAAATATCGTATAGGCAAAATAAAAATTTTGATACAAATTATTTTAGAGTATGTATTTATATTTTATTTATTTGGAATATTAATATTTTAAAAATAAATATTTAATATACAATAGTTTTATAGTTCAAATTATAATTGTTTAATGTATAATGTAGCTCTTCTTATATCACTTCTTCACATCAAAAATGATATATGTAAAAAAATTATTTTTGATCTGTTATGATGCATGAGTTAAACATTTCTCTACTAATCAAACAAAATCTAAACTAATTTAACTGTATAAAAAATTGTCAAAATGTTACTACTTAAAGGGGATGATTTCTTAAAAGTTATGAAATGACAAAAGTAACATTTAATTGTATTAAGAATTTAGAATTCCTTTTGCCGATATTATTTGATTAATCAATAATGTTCTGCCAAGTTGAAAAATACTTCTTTCCTTTTTCTGAGAAACTTAGTTTTCTTTATTGAAAAAGTAAAGAAGCGATATAAATTTTATATTAAAGAAATTCATTCTCAATATTTCATTTAATTGTATAATACTCGTATAACTTTCAAATTATATTTTATAAATTATGAATTTAAATATAGTCATCTCAAAAAAGGGTATAAACTAGAAATTTAATACTAAAAACATTTTCAATTTACAATTTGTTGATATGTAAATGCTTTTTAGATTATTGTAATTAAAAGAGTTGCTCGTTTAATCAATATGAACATTATTTTCACCATAATATAAGAAAAATGTAAAACTTGTCAAAAATTGTAGTTTAAATTGTCTACTACTTCTTTGCAACGAGACTCGTATTCACTGGTTTCCGCTTTCCTATCTTCTTTCCAGTAGTTCATTTCTCTTTGTAACTCGCCGAGTAATAGGCCATTATTAGGGGGAAATAATATCACGGTCCGGTAAGTTGGAGACGAGAAAAGTTTCCTGTTTCAAGAGACACCATGTAACTGTACGAAGCAAACTTGTAAAAATTGAAACAGCATACGCATTATAAATAGCAAAATTTTCTAGACAGAATAATTTTTAGAAATCGCATGTTGAAATCAATCAGTATTGCATTAAAAATATCATGGAAATTTCATGGAAATATGTTCAGAAAAAATATGTCTTTCATTACTTACTTACTTTTATTAATTATATTATTTATTTACAACATAAAAATTTGCAAATGGAGAAAGTAATTATGATTTCAATAAGAAACAGATGTAAAATTTAAAAGCGATACGATTATTGACTGTCATTCTTGTTCTTTCATGATATTGTACAAATTATTACTCTCGTGTAGTCTTTTCCATGCAGAAGGAAAATACCGTTCAATGTGATAGAACACCGACAAGGAAACAATTACCGGAGTACTTCGAAATATCCATTTATCACGCGGCCGCCTCGTAGAACTTTATCCACAGCAATCAATCAATGTTCCATTTAATGGAAAATCTTCGCGTCTAATTCTTAATGTCCTCCGAGGGATCCTTCTTTCTCCCGGTTCTCGTTGGAAGAATGAAAACTTGGAAAGTGTCCGATGAATCCTCTGAAAGCGACGAGAACCTATTGTAATCGAATGGAAAGGGTTATGCGAAATTTTATAAAATGACAACTTAATTTAAATATTATGTACCTATATATTCGCCATATTGCTTGTTGATATTTAAATATATCTCCATTATCTGTTTCAGAAAAAGCTAATTTCTTTTTATTTACATATATACTCATATACTTTATTATCTTTCATTCTACAATTAATCTTAAAATGAAAAGTCTTGCAGTTTGTCATGATAATACATGTATATATGTATATTGCGTGTATATAATCTGCGATATGTCTCTTGTTTCTAAAGGCTAGTACTTAAGTGAAGGTGGAATTATTCACGAATGTCCGGTATTCTGTACGCTCTTACTTCCTTTTGTAATCGTTGTATTACGATTTTACATTTCTAACTAGGGCGGAAATGGGAGAGTTTCTCAAAGCAGATATGCCAACTTGAAGAAAATGTTGGCGGAAAAAGAACGTCAAATGCAGAAGCCTGAAGTTTTGCGTGTCTCTCTTTACTTTACAGAAATATCACATTGAAATAAAATTAACAAATAAAATATTAGAATTCAAAAGCTATAAATGATTGATCTAATCTTACAAGAGAGTCATTATATGAAGAACTGAATTTTTTATATATGAAGAACTGAAAATTGTATTATAAATATTTGATTAGAAAATTAAAAAATCGTCATTCAATATATTTTCGTACATATCGATATGTACGTATAAAAAGTATCGATACGTAAATAAATATTAGATCATAATATTTACAATCCATTCTATTTAAATTTATACAATTGCGGAAACTAGAAAAAATCTGAAAATTTCTCTTGTTTTTATTTTTATCGAATATATAAGAATTGTGAGAATGCAAGAGAATTTTTTGTATATCATTTCATAGAAAATTTCAAACTGCCTTCAATTTATTTTTTGACAATACTTTACTCAACGCGATCACATTTCAATGCAACATGATATTTTTGGACTTTACGAGCCAGCATAACACATATGTTTATAGGATTGGCTTCGTACGACCGGAAAAATTCAAAAATGTTTTGATATCCATTTATGAACTGCATATTAATATTTAATTGGCAGGGAACGAACATTTTAATTTAAATTAATTACACAATAAAAATTAATTATCATTATAAAACGAAAAATAAGTAATTAAAGTAGAAGGATACATAATTATAAAAATATATACAGGATAGCCCCGAACGTTCAGTGGCCATACTTTGAGATTTTTTATAGAAAATTTTATTCTGAACAAAAAGTTTCCTATAAACATAGGTCAAAAATGTTTCCCTAAAAAATTACACTGAAAGAAAAAAATTGGCTGAATATGGCATAATATTTTTAATTGATTGCAGCAGCCAATTAAAAATGTTATGCCATATTTTATCTAATTTGCTGCGGCAGCTAATCATTTCTTTCAGTGTACCTAGCACTTCTTTTATTATTTTTGATACATTCAACATATCTTAATTAATCGATTGAAGATCTTATGAGAGATTGACAAAAGCGGAAAAACTGAAAAGTATTGTCGACTTTAGTCACGTGCACATACGTGCACACGCACGTACACACGTATAAGATCAGATAACCTGCTATGTGTAAGTTGTTGATTCTGAGTAATGCTGAGAGGAAAATATATATGATTTTCACATCTTACCTTCCCGAATCATATTACTATGAGCTTTCAGATTAATACAGCGTGATTTTAAAAAAATATATTAGGTGTTGGAATTAATTCGTAGCGTTTTTAATGAAAGAATGTTATTTATTTCACATGAGCATTAAAAAATACATTAATGAAAGTACTTCCCATCACTTGTAAAACGCTACGAATTAATTCCAACATCTAATATAATTATAATTATGATCGTAATTATAATTTTAATTATATATTTATTATAATTATCATTATATATATTATAATAATTATTATATATATATATATGTCATATATTGTAATTATTATCATTATAACTATTTAACTCATATATACTAGAGATATATAGAAATAAAGCTTTAGGAGTCGATAATGATATCAAAAGCACTTCCATGATTTGTGCGGGGTCCTTTAACACTAAATATATTAGGTGTTGGAATTAATTCGTAGCGTTTTTAATGAAAGAATGTTATTTATTTCACATGAGCATTAAAAAATACATTAATGAAAGTACTTCCCATCACTTGTAAAACGCTACGAATTAATTCCAACACCTAATATATTACTACTACATCAGCCTGATTTCATCCATTATTGGATATCGGCCTCTTTCAACCTTTTTCTATTATACATGATCTTTGGAACGAAAGAATTTAGCATTAAAACACCACATTTTTGCCATGCATGTGTACATATATTTGTTGAATTTACCACTGATATAGGGAAGCTATAGTTTAACGTCGGATTTGAATGGCGCTGGTGATCAAAGATCTTCTCTTAATCATCAAATGAAGCCATTTTCGACTCCTTAAACGCGAAAAATCGCGTATATGTGACGCAAATGGAATTAAACTCGGATCTACAGATCGTTAGATCGTCATCGCACCGAACGACAAGCCACTCGACGCAAAGCCCCGAAAAATACTCTTCTGTACTTTTGAAACTAGTTATCTCAACACCCCTCCCCCTTCCCATGGAACGTACTGCACTCATTTATTTTATTCAAAAGAAGTAATTTGCGTTATTTTTTTATTCTTCGACAAAAGCGATATTATAAATACAGGATTATAAATTTCATTTTCATTCAATTAAGTAATACTCATATTAATAATTTTATACTCAGATTAATAATTAATATTTTTAAATAACAGTTATTATTATTTTATCTAAAACATATATATATTGTTATATAATATTTATTACAACTAATTGTAAGAATAATGATCACATTGTTTTTCTTATTGAATTTCTGTTGAATGATTCAGAGCTACACGAAATCTATAGCATTACTGATTAAATTAATTCACGTATGAAAGAAAATGTAAACAATAATAGGAAAGTAAATAGAACAATAATAAGTATATGTCGATAAAAAAATATTTAGAAAATAATGAAAAACTGCAAAAGAACGCTCACAACTGCATCACTAGTTAGTGCAATATAAACTTCACAGTTCCACTATGTTCTTTTGCCTAAAGGCGAAAACTAAAGCGATTCTAATAAAAGGATTAAAAAAGCATAAAATTAATTCTTATAAAGAAGTCCAGACTTATATTTGAGAACAATAATGCTCCGCATTTATGACATTTATTAAAATTTAATGAATTTAAAAACGGCGTAAACATTTATTCAAAAACTCCCATTTCAACAATGTATCGCTCGTCTTTCATTGTCAAACAGATCGCAACATCAAAATGATATTTCAATAAAACGAGATTTATAGTCCCATATTTATTTCTTGTCTTATATTTGTAGTCCCGTTTTATTGGTTAAAAAAGAAAAATTGATTTTATTGGAATCAATCTTAAAATATGATAAATTTAATAATAGATTTTGAAAATCTATTTAATATTCTATTTAATATGCTACATCATATTTGCAACCTCGATTAGATTGTCAGATAAGTTGTGAAATATAATCTGTGAATATTGTTTCTTTTCTTCAATAATCGATTTTTAATAGAAATTCATACACACACACACATATATATATATATATATATATATATATATATATATGCATATTAATATAAAAAAATTTTTCAGTCACTTAAAAAGTGAACAATTACTTGTATAATAAATCTTATTTAAAGTTCAATAGGTTTCAAAAGCATTAAAATTGTTTTTTAAATAAAATAGAAATAAATTTCAATCTTCGAGTAATAATTTTAATAATATTTTAAAAATTAAATAGTTTATGTAACAATTGATTAGCAATATATTTTTATTTATACATGTCAAATTGATCGAAATAAATTCTTATGTCAATTAATATTTAAAGGGTAATATTTTCTTTTCAAAACATCCAATTAAATAAAATTACTCATTATTTCAGTACAGTTATTCATAGGAATAATTTGTATCAATGAGAGCGGTTTATGATACAATCTTGGTAGATATTTATTTTGGTGTACAAGCCTGCGTACCAAAATGTCACGCGCGATGTAACTTAAGTCGGCAGGTAGTGGCACTTCATGTATCACCTTATTATATTGAAAAGCAAACTCATCAAGTGTTACCTCATATATTAAACATAATTATATCTACAAACAATTAGTTATTAATTGGCGCGTGCGATTAATTAACTTTCGCGATAAACGGTAATAAATACGATTATTTAATAAGTATCTCATGCAATTTATTTATCCCACGTAATCAAAATGATAGCAAACAGGAATTATTGTATTATAATATTTATACAAAATATAATTTCTTTAATGATTGTGGATTCGAATGTATTCCGTGCTTTGAATTTTTCACTGATCTATGTACGTACATAAGAATTTATTATTTTCGATTTGAAAACGCGCAGTAATACATAAATTGTTAAATCAAATTATTTTTAAGTAATAGAAAATGATAAATTAACTATTTAATAATTTATCTTGTTTGATTTACATATTCAAAAAATATTGAAAATTTTTTAATTGTGCTTTATTGAATTTATTGTATTACATATCGGAGTATAGTATAACGTAGCATTGCAATTAATTAATATTTACATATTAATTATTCTATATATCGGTATAACATTACAATTAATTAATACTATCGTAATTAAGTTCTTATTTTGGTATTTAACAATTGGCATAATATTTAGAATAACATCATTATTTATTAAAACCTTTTGTTATTTAACACTTTACTTTCATTATTCTAATTTGCAAGATTCGAAGAATTATTTTGTATTTTTTTCGTGTTATTTTTAACATCATGTTTCGATGAGATCTCATCACGATAATCGCGTGCGCTTAACGTCAGGAGTGCCATGTATGTAAAGTGCCGTACGATTATTTTAGTCCGGCAATTAGAACGTGCAATCATGTTTTTACATTTTTAACCGGATTTTCATGATTGTTATATTGCGAGAGCAATGAGTGAATCTGAGAGGAGGAGAAAATTTGTGATACAATGAATGACAACAATAATTACAATGCGAGTCAATTACTGTATTTATTTTAATGGATACTAATTTTAATGAATTTTAAAATTACACACAACAATATTATTACATATAATATTATTTAACATTAAAATATAAATAATAAATAAAAGGAATGTACAGCCACACGCATGTTCAGCGAAAAGTCGCGTATCTGAAATTCTTATGTTAATATTATAAAACATTCATAAACATTTCGGCCATGATCAAACCATCTTCAGTATGTCATATATGCAAAATAAATGTAAATTAACCAATTAAATAAAAGTCAGATACAGATTTTGAAGTTGTTATATAATAATGTATAAGTAATTATGTACAATACATAATATTTTTCGGTTTTAATTCATTATTAAGCTACCGTTTTATGGATTATCTTGTGATTATATTATTAAAATATATATTTCTGGGAAAACGCTGCCAAATACATTAAGAGAAAAAATGATTACAATTATCATAATTTAACTATAATTTATAATTTCGATGTTAACTACAAATTTTTTTTTATAGAACTATAAATTATTATGATTATTACTAACATTATGGCAGTATAATAATTATAGAAATGGAGCTCCTAATGATATAATTATTTCATCATGCAATTATCACAAATACCAAACACTTTTCTCTCAGTGTACGAAGAGCAAGCGAGGAGTTAAGAGCAACAAAGAAGAAAACACCATTCTCTGCACGAATTACATAGGAGACCCCGAGGAAAACCCTTGATCGAGATCCGGTATTGGATTCGAGCACGGATACCGCACGCTCTCGAGGAAGAAGGGAATCGGTAGTACAAAGCATGGAAAAAATTTAAGAAAAAACTCACAACTTGTCACGAAAAACGTTTTCAGGAACTTGAATTTTCTGCGTGAGAACACGATTACGTATGAATGCAATTTTATATTATTCAAAGGAAAAGCATTAATCAATGTAAAAGCGATATCTATTAATATAATTAAGAGCAATCTGCGTCTTTTGCGGGATCCTGATAGAAATCAACGATCTATGGGATTCTCGAATAACATTGAACTAGACGATTGTTGAATTCACTGATGAGGGCGTAGAAACGAACATTCGAAGTTGTTAGATCCACTCTGCAAAGTTGGTAAAACGATTCCATATAAAGCCAATTCCACTTACATCACTAATTAACGTAGCATAACGCATACTACCGAAATTGTAGATTTTAACGAGATCAGCGACCGTGCAACTCTATCCTATTCGAAAAGTTTAGAGTGCGATTTTCTCTTCCGCAACTGTCGCCACAGTATAATCACATTGTATTCTCGTTTCGTTTATTGTATTCTCGTTTTGTTTATAGTATTCTCGTTTCGTTTATTTCGTTTGCAACATTCTCACGTTCTAGATATCGTATCATTTACCTATTGCGCTATCGGTTATATCCAATGTCTTCACATTTCTGCTGTATTGCATTTCCATCGACTATGCTTCAGTCACATTTGTCTCAGGTTATAGTCAAATGTGAACTCGTATTATTTATACACGTACTGAAACCGTAGAAATCTTACTATCATCATCCGCAGGATTTTGCGTGACTACCGACCTGCCACTAATATTGAAGTATATTGACATTTAATAGTATTTAATTGTTAAAATTAGCCTATAATATTTTTGATTTCTTTTTCGCCTTTCAATTTTAGCTTGCACACAATCACACACACACACACACACACACACACACACGACGAACCGTCTTTTCTAACAATTCCGTGAATTAAATTACCAGATTTACCGTTATATTTCTTGACTTTGGTTTTGTCTTAATTTATTAGTGTTCCCTTATTAAAGTGGCACAATTGCCTGGTGCATAACTACCATTCTGTTTTGTTATTGAGTAATTACCGTTACCATTCCAACTACCGAAAAGTTATTCACATCGACAATTCGTGGAATCGAAACGCTGCGCAGCTGCCGATTGTGAGATCGCCGTCACAAATACAATATATAACAATTGCAATGTAACATAGAAGTAAAAATATAGATAAATAGAACATTTCATAGAGATCTATGTATCTAAAAGGGATGAAGAATTCTCTCCCTTTCTCCAGGATTATTAAAGATATTAATCTTGAAATTGATATATAACCCAATTCCTTGTACACTCATCAGCTAAAAGGTCACAACACTTTTTTTTCGATAGATTTTGGAACCTACATAGATTTGGAACATAGCCTACTTATCGAACGATTGGTTTTTATTCTTATGGATCTAACTATTTACGTCCAATCGTTCTGAGAGCAAGGCTGAGTTCCGAAATCTGTTGAAAAAAAGTATTCTCAACCTTTTAGTTGATAAGTGTACACAAATTCAATCAAAAACAATTAGTAGATTAAAGTATTATTTTTACTAAACGGTTATAACAAAAGCGTTAATTCAGAGTAACGGTTATTTAAACAATTACATGAACAGTTGCTGGTAATTTACTATAATGCTCTTAAAAAATAACTTAACTAATTGTCGGTCGGTTTAAACGATTAACATTACAATTATTGTAAATAATTATTATTTGGTTTTGAAACATTAATTAATTTGAAACATAACAAAAAAAAAGTAATTTTGCAACTGTTGAAATATAATCGTTTACGACTGAAGTATTCTTTTATAAATACTTGATAGTCTGGTTTGATTCAGAAGAATATACTAATTAGAAACAATAATCATTAAGCGCTTAATAATCACAGGCATACAAAACGAAATTTAATGTTTAATCCGGAGATTAGATCTATAGTGTCAAATTTAATCTAATTTAAGTCGCCGCTGCTTCTACTATATATATCGTTATTTTATACTAAAACAATGATTAAATTTGACTCTATATAATTTCAAATTTAACCATTGCTTCAATATATCATTATTTTATACTAAAACAATGATTAAATTTGACTCTATATAATTTCAAATTTAACCATTGTTTTAGTATAAAATAATGATATATATTGAGTAGGAGTAGAGAGGACTTAAATTAGATTAAATTTGATATTATAGATAACAGTATAGTATTCTTATGTGTTTTAACACTCTGAAATCGAGATTTAAATATCTCTATCACGTCATAATTTTTTTATCGACGGAGAATAGCTTGATTTTTAGTATTTTTAGAGCTGGAGTCATTTTTAGGGTCGGATTTTTAATATGCGAGCTGAGAAAAAAGAGAGAAAGTAAGTTTAACGATAATATGCAAGCTTATAAAGTTAATATATCCAAGCTGGTATTTTCCGGTGAAAAAATTATAATGATGGAACAATTTGAACATCAGTTGATTTTAGAACATGAAAATATTATATAAGAATGCCATGGTCTAATTAGATACAAAAATTATTTGTGTGCTTACGTTATTGCCTCTGATTGATATATAATTTGAATATGTAAAACATCTAAAACTATATATTTTATTCACAGACAATTACAAATTCACTAAACATTTACTAATTGCAGTTACTTAGTTACCCGTTAAAGAATCCAGGAATAGCGGACAAATTAAATTGTAGATGATTAGATAGTTCTTAATTAAACAATTAATTAGAACCTTAAACATTATTTTTTTGTAAAATTTTAATTTGATGAAAATAATGTATAATCCATTAATCGTTAGTCCTCAAATTTGATAACACAATGGCTATTAAAGTTATTTCTCAATAACATAACAAAATCATCCATCATTAAGAATAATTAAAATTTTTAGGATACATAATTGAGAATATTATATAGTATAACATATTAATAATATCGCTAACAATCATTTATCAAAAATTTTTAGTATGTTATAATATTTAATTTTTAATTTATTACTGGATTAGTAAAAAAATTGATATAAAGAAGCAAAAGGCTAAAGTAAATTGTGATAAATAAAATTCTGACATTCTTTTTAAATATTAATTTTCTATTTTAATTTTTTATTGCGATTTTTAAAGTGCGTGAGCGCTCAAAGCAAATCTTAATCTATAATGAAAATTGAAACAAGATATTTACGTATTCGGTTTACTTTGTTACTTATGTGAAATAAAATTCAATTTTTTAATGTAATAAAAAATTGTTAATTTAATCGTATTACTTTATTTTTTTCTTCTGAAATATTTCTTAATAAAATTTGAAGTTTGCATTTTTTTATATCTTTACACATAATTTTAAAATTAAATATATATTATATAAATTGATATAAGGAAGCATTGCTTAGAAATTCTTTTAATGTGCATTTTACAAATATATAAATATAAAACTGATAATAGATAGATATCTTACTATCGAATAATATAATATTGCAATATTTTTATCATAAAATTTCGATATTTCGATATTTTTACATTTACATCTTATAATAATTTGTACCAGAATCATATCTCATGATTATATTTACGCATTTTTATACAAAAGTAATGGATTCTGTGTAGCTCCAAGCTCTTTTAATTAACAAGCCTCCTTAATTACTACTTATGTAATTAACACATAGACAATTAGATATGTAACTTAAATATTTATAAAAGTCTCGTAACAATTTGTAATCTACTTGTTCGATGCTCGGAACGAAAAACTTTTACCAAACTTAGAAAGAATGAAACGCACTCACGTAAAGAGTAAAGAAGACAAAGAGACCGAAAACGACAAAGAGAAAGAGAAGAAGATACCGCCTAGCTGATGCATAATTTATCGCAATTGAAACAAGAAGATGTTTCGCAGCGCCAAGTGATCGCAATGAAGATGGTAATTGCGAAGCGAAATTTTATTCGTTGCATACATTTCCGTGGTTGAGCTAGGCGCTGTTGCTAGCGCTGAAACTTCATTCTCTCGCGACTTTAAATAAATTATTTTTACAACTTCCGTGTCGTTTTGTTTAAGTAAGAGAATACGACTTTCTGGAAACAAGATTCTAAGTACATATTAGTTAATGAGACACAAGATAAAAGTTAAACAACGTACATTATAGTATGTCTTATAATTATAGTTATACTGATATACATAATACATATAAAAACATATATTTATTATTTATGTAATGCAGTCAATTTAATATGTAAGTACAATACAAAAGCATCAGCAAATTTTCACGAAACACTTTATATATCTAGCTGCGTTTTTTATTCCAACAGATTCTTGTAAGCAAGGTTCCTTGCATAACGTTCCACGAAACGTATGCGGACGTGTACAATTTTGCTTTAAATGTCATGCTGTTATCTCGCAATCGCAACATTTCGAAACATCTAACTACATGGAACAGGTGTTTTCTACGTGACAGAAGTTTTAGTTAAAATTATTACATGTAGTTTGAGCAAATGTATATGGCAAATGTACCTATATGGAACTGAGACTCGGATCGTAATAGCACTCCATTAAATTGAATAACAAATTGAATGTTGATTCCGGATTACACTGAAAAAAACTTTCCTAAATTTAAATAATATTTCCTTGAATAAGTACATATCTTGATTACAAATAAATAATTTACTAAACGTAAACATGTATTATTTGAGTATTACTTTCTTTTTTTAAATAAATATTTATACGCAATAAAGAAATGTTTACTTAATACTCTTCAAGAAAATATTACTTATATTTAAGAAATTATTTTTTTAGTGTAGAAAAAATGTAAACTGAGTATCTTAATAGAGACGATCGCAAGTCTCTAGAAAATTTGATTTTACACAGTTAATGATTTATTATTTAAACGAGCAATTTTCAACAAGCAACTTGTCACAAATGTATTTGTCCAAAATAATATAAGCTTTTCTGTTATAAAGAATACAAGATTAAAATAGATTTATTAGCTTATTTTTATTAGTGTGTTTAAATACTATATATATATATGAATATGCAATATATATTACATATATAAAAATATTTTTATATTTTTTAAATATAACATTCTAAAAATATTTAAACTTATGCTTGACGATGACAAACAGTATCCAACGGCCGTTTATGAATAGTCCCGTAAAAAAAGATGGGAACGATACCATAGGGAATTGAATCTCGAGGGAAATTGGAACTAGTTTCTGGCGAATCGACTAATATGCATTATTCAGCCAATAACTTCGTACTGCACAGTGCAAACGCCATGTATCGTGTTAAATGTATTCACATAGGCTTAAACGGCATTGGTCAAATCGTGCAAAATAATACACAAGTTATCTGCTTATAATAATTACATGGTTTACTGTGACATGATGCTTTCATGAATTTCAAGGAAACTCTTATGTTTTAACATATGAATATATTTACTTACCTGAGAAATATTTTGACTAACTTTTTAAACATTTTCCTACATTATTAAGATATACTTTATATATTCTGTATTAGTTACTTTTTAAATTTTCTTAAATTCAAATCAAAAATTTCGGTCTAAAAAAATAAGAAAAAAAATAAGAAAAAACGATAAAACATAAATATACTAAATATATTAGCGATAAAATGTGATAATGACTTTTATTATTGAAGATAATCTGTCACTGACAACTCAATGTCTACATTTGTTTCAGTGATTATTCTATAATTGCACTGCTGCACGGTCTAACAATGCAACGTTAATCAGAAGTTCGGCTCGTCGTCATTACGGAACGACAAAGCCATTAACATGGTTGCAACCGCGAGTGGATAGACATTAACGGTAGTGCGAGGATAAATGTATTTGGGGAAAGTTAGAATCGGCCAATAATTTTGCATAAGCTATACGTTTCGCCGGCTTTATTATAGTTGATACGCCCGTAATGCAGATGTTCCGAAAGTTACCAGTCGGGGAATAACTGGAAAGTTATACTTCAATGAATTTACAACGGTGGTATATGAAACCGCCCTGGTCGGTGGTTGAAATCGATCGAGAGGAAATAACTATCTGTAATGCCTTTTTAATCCGAATCATCGCTTATCTGGTTACGTTGCTCTGTATAACTTCACACGAGAACAGTAACAATTGCTAAATTTGCACCGATGATGAATAAAAATAATTGGAAAATTTTCTTTATAATACTTGTTTAAAAATATGAAAATATTATTGATATTTTTAAAATGTAATATTTTTAAAATATTCAGATTTACGCTTGACGATGACTAACAACATCTAGTGGCCGCTTATAAATAATCTCACTAAAAAAAAAGCGGAAACAAAACCGTAGGGAATTAAATCTCAAGGGAAATTGAAACTTGTGTTACGATCAAAATCATTTTTATCATTTTTATCATTTCGTATTTCACAGTTCTTTAAAAAAAAAATCATTGTTTTTAAAGCATGACAATTTTACCTATTTTTTTATGAAGTTAATTCATTTTTGATCATTTATATTGTAATATTTACTTATTTCAATCATGATAATTCATCCAAAATCTTCTTTTTTTTAGTTTTATCATTTTTTTTATGTAAGAAAGCAATATGTAAAAAGAATATAGTAGAATTAGAATGAAATTTAAGTATAAAAAAAGATACATATAAAAATTAGGACGGGCAAATGCTTTTGAATAATCGTTTTACAAACATGATTTTTAAACGTAAAAATTCTTATGTAAATATTACATATTAGTGTACATAAATAAATAATAGAAGACGGAATATTGTAGAAGTCTTTTCTTATATTATTGTTCCGTTAAGGAGAAAGATTTAAAATTTTGTCCGCTAAAAATAATTAAATACTAAAATTGATACCTAAGCGATACCATCATTTTTCTTATATACAGACTTGTACGTGAACAATAAGCCAACATTTCTCTCTGAGGCGACACATATTAAATTTATCCTAGTAAAAGAACACGTTCAACTTCATGATAGCGTTTGACGCGATCTAGTAAATTGGAACGGTGGCTTTATATCTCGGCATGAAGGCCTTCTCTTAATAGTTCCAGCTTCTCCGCCGTCGCTCTTTGCTCGTCAACACATTTACCTTTATCTACCTATCCTGCGCGGCGTTTGTTGCCGCTTTGACTTGAAAGCCTCCTATCAGCTGGGATTACTGGACTAAGTACTCGCTGTGTATTTCGTTCTTCCACATTTGCGACCGATGTGCTTCGCTTCTAAGAAACTTTACGATCGACTATTTATGTCGAGATCACTCTCAGCTCTTTATACGGTAACAAAACAAGTAAAAAAAGAACACCGCGTTGAAGACATTCTGATAAAACAGCAGATAGAATAAATCTGGGGGGATAGACGTGAGCTGAATAGATTTGCGTGAATATCCATGGTAACCGATTGCTATATACGTTTACTCTGTTAAAGAAATGCTCGTTGCTCGTAAATTATATCGAATTTTTTATAGATACTAAATTGTCGTTAAATTCGCATTACACTGTTCCTGAAGTCTTGAGATAGCGTTCAGCTTTATCGACTACGCACATTTTGAAATTTCTTTTTTATATTGCTGAAAGAAAAATATACGAGGACTATGAGTATCTAAAGCTACACATTAATAATTGAAATTTGCAAGATATTGGACTATGTCTTATTTTATATTAATCCACATTTGTTTTAGAGACCCTATAATCTATCCTTCACTTTGTTCCAGCTTCATGATTTTTGGAGGCATCTATTCCAAGGAATTCTCTGATTATCTGATCATAAATTAGTAATTACATCAAAATAGGTCATGCAGTGAGGGATTTGAATTCTCGTAATTATGCATTTGTGCACATTGTCGTTAATTAGTTGCGCAGGCATATGCCTCCCCACATTGACATTTCATTATCCAGAATAGTTTCCACGAATGAAACAGATTTATTTATCGCTGTACCCGAGGGAGAATACGGTAAATGATCGCCTATGTATAATCCAAATGCGTACAGACAATGTCCGATACAGTGAATACCCTCGGTAATGTCACAATTAGTAGTTTTACGTACAGGTGTAGCATAAATTATTTATTTTTACTATATTTTATGTGTAATATAATAATATGCAATAACGGAATATATAGTAAATTTGCCACGGTAAAAGTTTTCATTATTGGATTATTAAATACAGCAGTACCATTTAATTATTTCTGACAGCTCAGCAGATTATTTTGTTTGCGTATATTACAAAATCCGTTTAATATTTACGTAGGAAAAAGAGATTTAATAACAATTGCATTAAAAATGCTTTAATTATGTTATTATTCAATATATAAAATTATAAAGATATAACATAAATTATTACACAATTATAAAATATAATAGTAAAGATAAAATAATTTGTTATATCTTTATACTTTTATATACAATTATTTAATTAAAACATTGTATATTAATACAATTGTTATTAAATCTCTTCTTCCTAAAACATTAAATAGATTTTGCAATATGCGTAAACGAAATAATCTGCCGGGTCGTCAGAAATAATTAAATGGTACTGCTATATTTAATAATCCAATAATGAAAACTTTTACAGCGGCATATTTACGTATTAACCTATGTTACGAACATTAAAGCGATGCAAAGTCGCCGGTAACGCGAGTAAACACGTCAATGTCGTGCACCCGGGTGAGTCTAATTAAAATTTTTTGCGCGCAACCGCTAGAGCACAGTTAATTGTGCAGTGGCTGTTGATGTTGCAATCAGACGCCCGACAGCGTCGAATAGCGCGCTTATTATGTATAATACCGAACACAAAGCATACGATTAAATTCGGGAAAGGTCTTAGCTTGCAAACCGCACGAACGTGTCTACATTACATAGCATACACTTAGCTAAGAGTGAAAATTCGAAAATCTTGAAAGCGTTCATGATGCATCGCACTTTAGGAGTAATGCTTTCTCGTGATTGAAATTGAGTTTCATTTCCGCGTGCGATTTAGTGATAAAATAGAATTGCGAATGTAAAGCGATACTTATTGATTTGGATTTTAATAAATATTCGGGTTAAATTTAGCCGTTATAAAATTCATTTTTTTTTTTTCGAAAACGCACAACACGTGCGTTTAAAATAACATACAATTATTTATTAATGAAGAGGCAACCGTAAAAGGAATTATATTTCAATCAGAACATATTTCACAAGCACGAGTGGCAATGTGCGTAAAAATTCATTTATTTCGACATATCTCTAAAAAAAAATCTCTATGATTTTTTTTAACTCTGATGACGTATAATTCATCGTGTCGAACCCGAAAATGAAAATATCGTTGTTAAATTCGAAATTAAAAATATTGCGACATTAATTGTGGTGTGGAATTTTCTCTGCAGCAGAGAGAATAATAATCGTTCGCTGATCGATTGACGATTAGTACGACGTCAAGTGCACTGCCGCGTATCAGAATCGTTAATTCGTCAAAGGAGTCTGAGGAGGAGACAGCACGAGAAAGTTTGTTCTTTGGACATCAATGATATTGACCGTCTCGCATCGGAACTCATTACGAAGCGCAATTAATTTGCAAGAATTAAGCAGTTTGCATCAGAGTATACTCTACCGAGAAATATAAGATAGATCCATATAAAATACTACAAGCTACTTTCTTAGAAACTATTAACGACAACTTCTTTTTTTAAGAAGTTAAACTCCGTTAAAGCTCTTTGTAAAGCAAATAAGTTACCATTGCCAGGCTCCTTAGAAAGGCAGAAGAGCACACTTTCATTTTTTTGTAGAATGATGCACGAACTTTTCCATGCTTTATAGCTTTTTTAAAAGCAGATAATCCTTATCTGAAATATTTTACCGTGTCCGAAGAGAAATACAGTCAGAAAATGTAATGGAAAATATCTTTCACAAGAATACTTTTAATGGAGTGTTTCAATAAATTCTTAAATTGCAAGAAGAATTTTATCATTGGCCTAATAGTTGTCTCTATCATAATAGTTTCCGAGAGAACAACTTGTAATATCTACTTTATCCAAACCGCTCTATCATATATAATGACAAGCTTACATTTCAGCAAAATCCGCTTAAGCGGGCTTGGGATGTAATCTCGGGAAATACCTAATCATAATTTTGCAGGCCTATTTAATAATGTGTAAAACAAAATTTTCTTATTCTTACATTTCTTGCCATGTGAATAATAAATAACATAATATATACATATATGATATTGATAACGATAAGTAATAACTTTAAACGTATCCATGCTTAAATAGATTTTAATCCAAATTCGATAATTAGAGAATACCATTTTTCTCTAAATATCTTTATATTTCTTTGTTTTTTTTTTTAAATTATTAATCTCTCACACAACGCTACAATATTAATTCTTTCTGAAGCGGTATACGATTTAACAGCGAAAATTTTCGCTGGGAAAATTTATCCGATAACGGGATATCACACAACCCATTAACGTCGGAGTTATAACAGCGGAGTTGCTATTACGTCGGAAGACTGAAGAAATTCGATTCATTGTCCCGAGAAAACGAGTCGGGAGGCGCGCGTGAGCTGCGACGAAAGCAATCTCGTTTCGTGTCCACAGGCTCGTAATCGGATTTCTCGTGTTCACCGGAACAGCCGTGGTCGAAGTTAACGCGCATCTCTGCGGGATGGCGCGTACTTTGCTGGCCAGTAACCGAAGCTTCGAACGACGGCTGACCCGAGAGAATGATGGATTTCCTAAATAGAGGAAGCTCGAAGCGCGAGCGAGCAAACGCACTGGCCGAACTCCAGAAACTATCCCCGATTGACATTTATGCGTTATTAATGCATCGGAAACATTTCACCCCGATTGCCGCGACAATGGATTTAATCGTATATCGGGAAGTAACATGCACATACCGCGCGTTTCGGTGTGCTGCATCGAGTGAGTATCCGGTATACATCAGGTATTTCAGAGGTAGAACGCTTTGTGTCAGCGCTTTTTCTCCACATGTCCCGACCTTTCACACCACCACTCGAATGCCATTCGCAGCCACGATGGTTTGGCGAAGGTCCAAAATGTTTTTATTAGCTATAATTAGAACGGAGTAGATGTTTCATTGAGTGCAGATGATATCCTGCGTAATCAATCGACATTTATGTTGGCTGTTATTCTTTTAAGTAGAAGGAAATAAAGATTTAAAAACAATTATTTGAATCATTTTCCCTGGATTTAGATAAGAAGAAAGAAGAGGGAGGAAAAAAAGAATAAATAAAAGTTATGAATCATTTGTTCAAGTTATGAATCTTTCTTGTTGTAAAAGAAATTGTAATATGTATTAATGTATTTTTTTTATAAAAACCATTTTATCTATATGTATAAAAGTAAAAAAAAGTATAAAACTTATGAGAGAAAAAAGATCTTTTCCGATATATAATCATCTGATAGTAATAATAGGCTAATAAAAAAATAAAAGTATTGGGGTGCGTGATATTATTTTTTTTTAGAAATCGGTCTAACGATGATAATTTATCGTCGACATTTTCTACTTTTTTAACATTTAAAAATAATGTAATCTCTAATTTCAGATTCTATCTAATTATCATTTAAGCAAACTCCCAAGAGGAAATTTTTTGAGATTCCATGTAATTACTCCCTAAGCAATCCTACTAAGAGGAAATTTTTGATTGGCAATTAAACGAGAAAAATCGGAGCGTAAGCGAACCGGAACTTCCCGATTGATTTCTGAATGTAATTACGCACCACTAACTGTGCTCTTATTATTACCGAAAAAATTTATATCTAAGAAAATGATATTTGAAATATTATCTTTCTAATAATATTATGTTTAATAATATTATATTACAAGCTTTTTAAGATTATTTTATAGTATTCTTCTTGGAAAAATTGATATTGAATTCTACAAAATCTCAATCTTATCAAAATTTAATTTCAAATAGCTTTCAATTTGAAGCCAAGAATCCTAAAATCTTTAACTTCTTCATTCGCAAGTTTCCAAAGCACTCGGAGTCAGAGCCAAACCTTGAAGACATTCTGTGCTATGCACTTGAAATTGATTATTCTGTATTATTACTATTTGCGAAAAGAGGGTCTTAGCGCAATTTATCGAATTTATTTTTGAACTCCTAACTCAAGGAAAATTCTTGATCCTTGGCACACGAGTGGGCAGCCCACTCGCATATTCCGACCGATTTATGCGGGATTTGCATAGCTGAGATTGCATTTTACTTTTAAATCCTACGCCGCGGAACTGCCCGGCTCGTCGTCATTTCCTAAGTTATAGCGCTCGACGATATTCAATTTTTCCGAATGGCACCTTCATCGTAACCGTCCGCCGCTCGTATTCGCCGCCTTTTATCCCAAAAGCTCGCGAGCCCCGCAATAATGATCCTTTGAAGGTAAATTCAGCCTTTCTGAATATCGATAGTGACACTCGATGGAGCGTTGAGGAAATTCAGATTGCGATATCCATTGACGCTCCGTCCGTGAGAGATAATTAAACGGCGTGGCATGAATTTTGCAGAGTTGTCGGAGGATGATTGTGAATATACTATTCGCGAGAATATTGTCGAGGGAATTTTAATATTGTTCTGGTCATCTCACAAAGATCACAAAGGTGTGTGTGCGCACGACTCCGTCATATAGCCATAAATAATAATATTCGCCTCTCAAACTCTTTACCCTCTTTTATTTATTCGATCAACGTCCAATAACACAATCGCGCATTGAGATCGAGAATTAATGCATTCGATGAAAGTCTACGCAAAATTTATCACGAAATTTATAGTTGAAAGAGAGATTTAGTAATTCTCTCTCTCTCTCTCCGCGACTCTCTTGATACGTATAATATGTAGCCAGTTTCTGGTCCGAATTGGAGAAACTAGGAAACGGACATCCTGCTCGGAGCATGCAAGGCATCTTGTGATTAACGCCTCTCAGATATTGCACAATAACACTACGACATCTGTTGCGCTCGGTATTAAGTTAGATTTTGCAGATCCGTAATATCGCACTTGCAAATAACGTCGGCGAGCGACACGCGCCGGAGACCTAAGTGCAAATCCGAGTCTTGAGCTTTCGCATTCACTCCGAAACGTATTCACCCCATACACTTATGGATAAGCCAGTACCGAACAGACGTTGCACGAAGAATGGAGAGTAAAATGTGCACACACTTCCTAAAAGAAACATATAAAACAGAAATACTTGTTGTTATCCTGATTTGCTATATAATCGCAAGTATTTTAACTAACAAGAATTAAACGCCCCGTTCTTAATTCGTATATTTATTTAATGCATAAATAAGAATTTCTTCAGCCATGTTTTGTTAACTGTAATAAATATTATTGCTTAAATATTCTTTATTTATCAAAAAAATATATTCTTGATCTCGCTGCTAATATTATCCTTACTGAAATGGGAAAAACTATATATTATTATTAAATTAATAGTTTTGCTTCCACAGGTATTTTCTTTAAAGAAATTATGCGGGTTACGAGTTATCTTTGTGTCTTGATACATCACTAAAAAATTCGTTCGTAAACAACGTTTCATAAACATTGTAGTTCATTTTATTACGAAAAGCAACCTGATACTGCCACTTGTGCGGGTTTGAGTCATCCATAATAAAACATTTAAAAAAATGTAAAATGTGTAGTTGACATTCGAGATACTACCGTGTCTCCTGATAGAGTATTTATCATGTTAGACAAAAAACACATACAGATAAAACTCAATTACTTGAAACAAGTTTTACAACAAAACGGGGATATGACAAAAGAATTTAAATAAAATAATCAATAAACAGATAAACAAAGCAACAAATTCTAACATATAATAATCGCACAACGAGACAGAGCATCTTATTTATCTCCCATATTTCAGACATGTATAAAAGAGACAGACATGTTTAAAAGATGTCATAAAGACGTTTCATCTAAGATGTTGTAATAATGGACATGGAAATAACCTGCAAAATGCATAGCTTCTATATAGAAAGTACTCATGGAAGTTTCAAAAGCAACATCATAAAGACATCTTTTGGAACATATAAGTCTAAAAGATATTTAAAAGACATCATAAAAATGTCTTCTATAGATATTGTGTGTTGTCTGGAATGTAAAAAGAACAACAGACTGTATTGATACACCATTAGAAATGTAAACACAAGCTTCTTTTACATGTAAATGAAGCTCGTGGTTATAAACGAAATTAAAAGTAATGAATGATTTAACTGAAAAGTTACAGTAGTTAAATGAAATGAACGTGTACATTAAATTTCATAAATTTTCATGAAAAATATATTAAATTTTATGTAGATGTACACAAATATACTTTTTAGTTATAAATACATTAAATTTATAATGTAATGTCATGAAATTAAATTCAAATTGTGTAACTTAAAAGTTAATAAAATTTAAGAACGTTTCTAACAGTATAGAATACTAAATAAATACAACATCCAAATTGTCTTTAAGCCTTCCAAAAAAAACACAAGTTTTGTGTAAATATTCTAAGCAGGAATGTACAAAACATGCTTTTAAAAATGTTCAGAAAAATGTAGGGTAAGATCGCCCAAGGATTCCATTTTTTCTTTCATGCTATATAACTTGTACAAGAATTTAAGTTTGAACAGTAAAATGCTGTTTAAGCTATTTCTTAGAGTTTGAACTAAAAGTTTGTCAAGTATCAATTTAATACAAACATTCTTTATTACAGAAAAAATTTTATTAAAAAGATAAAAATGCATACTTTTGGACTTCTCAAGAATATGCATAAAAAAGTATCGCTTATTATAAAAACTAAGTTGATTAAGATAAAAAAACATTTATTTTTTATTGAATATAAATCTTTATAAATACTTGAAATATCTTTTACATGCAGAGTTCATGTAAGTAAGTTTTTAACCAACAATCAATCCCAGCGCAATCAATATGGGCCTAGATCTAACAGTTTTGATACTGAATACAATTTTCATCAGATTTAGAAGTCTATTCTATAACGATTGTAACTGTAGCGTTGTAGTATCATATTGTGCAGCTTTTTTACAAAACCTATATACGCTACAGTTACAATTGTTAACAGTTACAGAATAGGCACTTTAGAATTCAAATACAGATCGTTATAAAATATGTAAACTGTATCATTGTCATCTACAGGCTCACTATTGTTCACAGTGTGAATCAAATTTTCAAGTGTGTACTTTTAGACCATCCTGTCAGTTTTTATTTTTATTATGGATCTATAAGTAAGAAGCAATTGCTCGGTGAGCAGATTGCATTTCAAAACCCATTGAAAGAAAAAGTGCAACGTTCTATCCATGACTGTACTCTTGAGCGATGAGTACTCTCGTGCGGTCTTACCCTACATTGGGAAAATAGAGAGAATGGTCAATCTACGTTTGAAAAAACATTGATGTGATTTTTAGATTAAAACATGCATAATAAGCATTATTTGAATATAAGGGGCTGCGCACAATGAAGGAATTAGAATACAGAGTAGAAACAGAGAATAAAAGTTTTAATCAATCAGAAATGCACTATATAGAGTACACAGTTTCTGATAGGTTGAAATTCTTATTCTCTTTTCCTATTCTTTGATTGTGCGTAGCTTCTAACATTTGCTAACAAAACATCAAAATACTGAACTATTTCATATTTTCATGGAAATACAGAGAAATTGTAAAAATATAGAAATATTCCTATGATCTAAACAAAAACAATACAATATAAGTAACATATGGAAAACCATCTTTCCGATTTTTGGAAAATTGATCAGTCAAAAATAATCTACCATAGTCTCAACATTTCTTGGTTTCTTTCTCCCATATTTGAACAGCATATATAAAGAGAATTCTCCAGAGAGACGACTCAGTATCAGGTTGCTTCTCCTCTTGCTGAAGTGAACTGCAATATTCACGAAACATTGGCATGTAACGATCAAGACGCGAAGATAATTCATAAATATAATTCCTTGATATTATTAAATTTTTTTAGAGTAAGTTAAGTACATACAAAATAGTATATGAAAATTGTATAAAAATTATATATCATATGTGTATCTTTTAAATATCAATTAGAGTCTCTTCCAATATTTTCAGCATTTGACTTGAATGAATCCGCTCTGAAAAACACGCTTGCTCAAACAGTACCGAATTGCGATATCGAAGATTTACCTGCATTCGTAATTATTTACTTTCACAAATATTCTGTAATTTAAATATAGTTCTGCAGATATAAAACAATTTTTATTATGCTGAACATTGCGAAAAATTTAAAAAACTAAATTGTATTGCTGTTTCTTTCTATCACTATTGTCACGTTATCTTGTCCTATCAAAAAACCGTCAATTAAGTGATTTAACCGATAAAAAATATTGTTCACAAAATGTTTCTTAGCGCCCTGAGTATCTCAACGAAAGAAACGAACACTAGTGGCTAACGAAGATGAATGACGGCCAGTATACAGAAAATGATACGTGCGTTGACCAGATCGCGCGGTGGCTGAAAAATAGGAAAACTCATTTCGCCGTCGGGTAAATTGCGGGGGCGCGGAAAAGTTCCAAGTGCGAAATATGATTAACGGATGAGCGAGCGCGTGCTTCCAACTCGCGTCCGCTTGCGCGTACGACGTACTTATCTGCGAGCTCGGTGGAGGTAAATGGCGAAATGTAACGTGATTTGAGAGTGTTCACGGCACTACGCGGCCTGCTACGTGTTTTCCGCAATAAAAGCCCGAGAAATATCGCGCGCTGTGATTTGTATGGGTGCAAATGGCTCGCGTCGCGTCCAGACGCAATTATTTGTTTCAAATATTTCGTCTAAAACATGAGCGGCATCAGTTTGTTGAAATGTTTTGTAACATAATCATAAAAATATTGCGCAACATAACTGTAAGCAAATTTAATTTAATTCTCTGACAAAAGTCCGTAGTTTGTTAATATTATTTTTACATTTCATAAAAATGTATTTTGTTAGCAATGAATTTTGATATATTTTTATCACTGTTTTTTTATCTCTCTATATTTTTCTATCACATTTGTTAATTTTATTAAACAACTTTTTTCTTATGTAATAATTAACTGTGTTGGAAATAAAAGATACTGAACGTCTACTAAAGTCCTTGCCTGTATTTGAGAAATAAATGGAAATAATTACAAAGGAGAAAAATTTTTATAACAAAATGTAACACATCATCGCAACTATAACATAAATAACTGGGTTCTTCTAAATAACTGCAATGCGTAAATGTATTCATGTTTGTAATCTTTTGATCCTCTGTAGCTAGGAAGGAGAGAATCGTAATTTATGACATTGTATTAAAACGGCATTGAATTGGAATTAAAGTTATACAGAATTT